>NC_044036.1:299789886-300089886 GCF_901765095.1 Microcaecilia unicolor | reverse complement strand
GAAGAACAGAGAGATGGCTAAGTGGGAGACCTGTGAGAACCAATAGACTAAGCAAGAGGCACCTGCAGACCTGGAAACTTTTCTAGTGATGTACGGTAGATTTTTAGCTGTTCCTGGAAGGCTCACAATACAAAATGAGAGTGTTAAGGTGGTATTTGCACCTGGGTTCCTTTATGTGAAGTCTACTGCACTGACCACTAGGCTGCCCCTCTGCTCTGCTGGGATGTTTTTATAGCCAGTTTACTAGAAATGGTGCCCCACAGCCATCCCTAGGGCTTCTTTTTGTATGTTTTTCTCTAGAATTTTTTTTTTTTTGAAATGGTTCCTAAAGAAATAAATACTGAGCACAAAAATATTTGGAAATAATTTTCAAAACAAAAAATATACATTTTTCCGGTTCAAAAATAGCTATGTTGAGGATGTGAATTTTAGATGTTTTTTTCACCAAAGAGTGTACAATTGGACTTGGACCTCATATTGAAAATGCCCCTCCATGTTGTCTGTTGCCTGAACCCGCTTTGCTGGTTTATGACAATTATCATTTTTGCTAAAGTTAAGGGTGTTAAATATTACTGCCATTTTACTGCAGCTTAATTTACTGCAGGAGTCATACATTTGCGGTAAATCAATACAGCAGGTTACTAACTCTTATGGTAAATGAATAACACAAATTGTGATCAACGTCACATGCTAAATCTTTCTTCTCCCCAGCAATTTTGGGCTGCTAATGCGCAGTCAATACTCCTGAAGGCATCCTTTGTAAAAAGGGATTGATGGTTATATAATTAGGACATAGACCCCCCCCCCCACCCCCCGCATGCACTCTACCACCCAGAAAAGAAAGTTCCCACCTGAAAGATACCCATTCCTGGAAGGCACAACTGCGCCCCTCAGCAAGGTCCCTCATGCCCTGGGACCTACCAGTTGTTTCTCTGGTGTCTAGTGGCTAGGGTGGGAGTGATCCCCACTTGCTCCTTCCCTGTCAGACACTGGTTTCAAAATACCACTCATGATACTACCAATAAGGGTGAAGCTTTCAAACTCTAGGGATCAAGTGGTGCAATTTTAAACCCAGCACCTGACAAGACAGGAATGGCTGGGGATCACTCCTGACCCAGCTGCTAGCTGGCAGGGAAACCTCTGGTAGGTCCTGGGGGGGGGGGTCTTTGGTGGGCTAAGGTGGGGCTATGGGGATGTTTTGGAGGTGGGGGTCTTGATGGAGGCCAAGGATGACTTTAGGAGTGGGGTCTGTTCCATGAAGTGTCTAGGGGTTGGGGGTGTATTTGGGAGCTCATGCTCAATTCCATAAGCAAGGGCCCTTTTAATATGTCTTAAGAACATGGGTTCAATTGGATTCTCTTGATTTGTCCTCAGCTTTTGATCTTGTTGATTACAAATTCTTCTAGTTCAGCTCACAGCCCTTAGGATTGGGGGTTCTGTCTTGGATTGGGTCAGTTCATTTCAAGTAGAGACTGACACCTTGCTTTCCAACCCTTTTGCCCTAACAGCTGAAGCTCCTCAGGAATCTGTTTTGACTCCAGTACTGTTTGTTTCTTAGCCCCTTGCTACAATAATCTAGTCCTTAAGTTTTAGCCCTTTCCTTTTCACTGATGACATTCAGTTGCTCTACTATGTTGATGCCATGGCCCTTAATCTCACTCCACTTAATCCCTGTTGATCTCAAGTGGCTGATTGGCTTTTCTTTAAACCAGAAGGCTCTAAACCCCAGGAAATATTGAACTCTATGGCTGACAGGATAATGTTTCTCCTACTCTTTCCTCACTCTGTCTAGGACAAGAAATTATGTTGACCCTTCAGTTAGAATCATTGGAGTGATTATTGATACCAATCTTTCTTTTGAGTCTCTGATAACCTCTGCAGTGAAATTGTGTTCCTTTGGCCTTCAACAAATAATATCAATCTGGGCTTTTCTGACCAAAGATACCGTTCATACACTGATTCATGCTTTTGTCACTTGTCATCTGTGTGACATCCTACTCTCAAAAGATTTGTAGTGAGTGCAAAACATTGCCATTAGGCTTCTTCACAATGCATGAGTAAGTGACCACATCACCTCACTCTTTACCACTGGCTTCACAGGGTGAAGTTTGATATCCTTGCTATTGCCTTTAAGGCTATGTTAGTGGGCCTCCCTGCATCAAGCTGTCATCCCGTCTACCCCACTCCAGTACAGACAAATTGGTTGTATTCCTTTCTGCTTTCCATGCTCAACTCTACGTATGCCTCAGCATTGGAATTCCCTTCCCAAGTACCTTCATCTTGAGACATCCCTGCCTAGATTTAAGGCAGCTCTTAAAATGTGTTAAGTAGGTGTTTGGTGGCTTACTGGGCTGGCCCTGGGTCTGGTGAAGCACATGGTGTTACAACATTCTCTTCTTCCTTTCCCTTTACTATTTACTGAGTAATCAGTCAATTGGGACTGGGTTACCTTCTCCTTTGCAGTCAAGGTTTGCTGGGTCTCAGCTTGGCTTTCTTCAGAGTCTTGTAAATGAGCTGTCACAGGGTTTGCTGGCTGAATTGTTGGTGTGCTCTGCTGTGTGTACCAAGGCCAGATTGTCTGCTCTGAAGCAGGGTCTGTTTATTATTTCTCAGATGAGCTGTATTCCGTGCCATGTGACTGGGCTGTCTACTCTCTGGCACAGTTTGTTGTTTAAGTTTCATGTGGGTCTAGAGACTGATTTTTTTTCACTCCAGTTTCAGCAGTTCCACCTCTTCTTTTTCCATTTGAGATGCAGACTCTGAGTTAAGATTTTTTTCTATACTTTCTGATTTCTTGTGCAGTCGTTAGTTTCTTGTAGGTTAAATCTTTTCACGCTGTTTTAAATCCTAGTTGCATCTTCCAAAATTCTTCTTTGATGCTTTAGATTTTTTTAATCCAGTTTTTCAGTTAGGTCTGAGATTTGTAATTTTTGTTCATATATGGCTAACACATGTTTTAATTTTCACAGTTTTATTTTCTAATTCTTTCCAGGATTCTGTTAGCTCCCTGTATATTCTTAGAATCTGACAAATCCATCTCTAAAGAAACCAGACAATCCTTCAGGATTTTATCACTTCATGATTTTACTGCAGTGGGTTGGTTCTGTCATAGTCTTCTCTTTTTGTATGGGACTTACCATATTTTGTGGTGGATTATCAACGCTGGTAGTTTGTGCTGTTTCCAGCCCTGCCCCAGGTGTTTCATCTGCAGGACAAGCAGTTTTCTATATAATTTTTGTTGACTGGCACAGCTTCTTTGAGAGTTTTAAACTGTTGCTCAAACCTTTACAGGTTGGCTTTGCTTCCTTGGATCATCACTTTTCCAGGGCTTGTAATTTTGTGGACGCTTTCACTGTGTACAATGCTCTGTCTGTAGTTGTTGCCCTTTTTCATAATGTTAGTAAAGAATTCCTGGATGGTCTTGTGGCAGGCATTATTGATATACGTATTGAGATTTATTAACCACTTTTATGAAGAGATTCACCCCATGGGGTGTACAACACGTATACCTTGACATAAAACTTCACTTTGTTAACAGAATAACAATAATAATGACTAAATATAAGTATAAATACAATCAATGAGGTAAACCTGGAGATAGACAGATTGAATCCTAGCAATAGGAATAACATGTGTCAAAATATACGCATTAAAACAGCACAGTAGAACACTCATATAACAGAAATGTGATAAATGTCAGCAGAGTGCAAACAACATTTCATAACAGAATGGAGGAAAACAAAGTTACTTACCTGTAGATTGGTATCTTCTGTGTAAAATATGAGATCGGTTATGGTTTTGTCATTCCAATTCAGAGAGCAGTGTGTAAACAGCCATTCTGGATGACTTTTTCATGTATCACTTTTTTCATTTCATTTCATTTCACTTTAGTTTTCTTTTCAGTTTTTATGTTTGCAGAATACTGGATCTCATAAATTTCACACTCCTGCTGTCATATTTATTCTTGTACCAACTAATAGAACTTTCTCGGTGATGGTAACAGAGAGACAAAGTAATTTGTAACACAAATTCAGTGTGAAATAAGTTGTATGAAAGGGACCATCGGAAACCAAACCACTCCTTAAATCCTTGAGGTGTGCTAGAGCTTATGTATAAATGAAAGCACTGCCTAATAGCAGCTGTTAATTAGTTACTCAACGAAACCATCATCGGCCCCTATATAAACAACAACAATGCTGTGTGTGCCTCATAAAAGTATCCACAAGTTCAATAAATTAAATAGTATAACAGTCATTGTCCTGTCATCATAGTCCACTATAATAAATATGAAATGTAATTCATACAATATGATGAAGTGAAGAGCCAAGCACTTATATAATAGTCTCTGGATTCTATAAAGGTTACTAAAACTTGAGCACCAATCCCAGATCAGTGCCCAAAATAATTAGTTAATGCATTCAAATGGTTTAATTATTGGAGCTAATAAGCACTTAATTAGCACTAATTATGATTTGGCCACCAATCTGGCTATGCACTATTCTGTAACAATGCGGGCCTATATTGGATTGCATGCAACTCAGAAAGAAGCATGGTCATGGGAGGGGCATGAGTGGGTCATGGGCATTCGCAAAACATGTGCGCAGAGTTACAGAATAGCGGGGATCCACGCTCAATTTGTGTGCCAGGATTTACATTCAATGAAGCTACAAAATAGTACATTTAAAATGAATCGGAGAAAATGTTTCTTCACTGAATGTGTAATTGAACTTGGGAATTTGTTGCCAGAGAATGTGGTAAAGGCCGTTAGCTTAGTGGGGTTTTAAAAAGGTTTGGATGGCTTCCTAAAGGAAAGGTCCATAGACCATTATTGAAATGGACTTGGGGGAAACCCCACTGTTTATTTCTGGAATAAGCAGCATAAAATGTTTTGTACTTTTTTTGAGATCTTGACAGGTATTTGTGACCTGGATTGGCCACTGTTGGAAACTGGTCTGTCCCAGTATGGCAATACTTATGTACTTATGTATACCAGGGTGAGGCATAAGTCCTCACACCCAAAGTTTAGTTCTGAACTAGGCACCCAAAGTTGAGTGCTCATCCCAAAGCACCCTTTATAGGATAGCGTTGCATGTCAAATTTTATCAGCCCCGAATTTTCAGCACCATTTATAGAGTCTGGCCCTTGATGCTGACATCTGTATTTCAAAGTGCTTATCCATGCAAACAGTTGATAACGCCCATGTTTCAACAAGGACCCTATTGTGGTAACCTTCGTTGATGCATCATTAAAACAACTTTAGCACAAAAAAAAAGGGGACAGCTAGAACATAAAGAGGAAAACTTAATTGTTAAATGATAGAATTCCACTCAATAAAATCATTTAAACCCCACAGTTTGATGGTCCATAGTTCAAAGATTCAGAACTGTTCGTGCCTGTGAGAAGGGCTACTCTATCCCATCTCACCAGTCAGGCATGGATTCAGTTACCAACCACTGTAAACGTTGTGACACAATAGAATCAGACACAGCGCTAGTGTGTATTCAGCTCTTGTGTTCAGTTAAATGTATCTTGACAGTGTGTGTCATGCATCTCACATCTATATTCTTATTGTCCTTGAAAGAAAATATGTAGTAAATATTGTTGCATATGTAGTCCAAGACTGCAAATGTTATGTCTTTTGAGTAATGGGATTGGTCAATTCAATACAAGTGAGTGACAGGGTAAAAATTAGCAGTGTCCACAGAAGTTGAGATGTACTGAAGAAGTCCATCAGCACTGAAAATGAGAATGCTTAACCTTGTCCCCTATATTGCAACCTTTTGTTTTACAAGCTGGAGATTTCAATCCTTATTTTCTAGTAGGTTTTGATATTTCTTATTATAATTCTTGATAAACTGCCTCCTTTTGACCTTCTAACATAATAATATAGTAAATGATAGCAGGTAAAGACCACAATGGTCCATTGTTTGGCCAGGTAGGTGGCCAGGGTTGAACTTGCCACTCCATGCAGGATACCCCCCCCCCCCCCAGCCATGCCTCTTTTTTTTAAAATAAAGTTGTAAAAGTCATGTATGTTTTGCTTTGAGTTGAATCCTAATGCCATATAGAGATCCTCTATATTTATCCCATGCCTTTTTGCATTCTGTCACTGTTTAGCCCCACCATTTCCTGTGGAAGAGCATTCCAGCATTCTACCACCTTGTTAAAAAGTATTTTCTAATGCTGCTGTTAAGATTCCCTCCTTGCATCTTGTGTGCCAGAAGGGAAATTGGTGGTGGTGGTGGGGTGGGAGGTCACAAAGGTTTCATCCTTTTGCTTAAATCTCAGGTATGTGCCATACAGCAGATGCAAAACCCAACATAGATTTGTTTTCCATTTACATGTAATAGCAACTTTAATCATTACATATTTATATGATCCACATATGTGTTAACATGTGGAGATGCTACTAAAATAACCTCCATAATTTCTTGAGAGCTGTATGGTCATTTCTCCCTGGTACCTCAGCACTCTCCACAGAAGCCAAAGGAACACCATCTCCTGTTCCCTGTCCAAGCCACAACTTTACTAGATTCCAGGGCTAGCACATGCCAGTTCTCTTTTACATGGTAAAATGCAAGGCGCAGTGCCCCGTAGGGTTCACGGAGCCAAAAATAACGTGGTGCCGTGCCCTGACGGGCATGCGCACCAAGCCCAGCGGGGGGCGAGCGAGGCGAAGGAAGGGACAAGCCCCCATCGCCAGAGGCTCCCCCGCTGGGCAACAGGAGGAGCCTCGGAGGGGCTTAAAAGCCCATGCTGAGAGCCAGGTCGACCTCTTCCGGTCGCCACGGCCAGCTGTGTGCACCCATCCCCCCCTCCCCAGTAAAGCATAATGTACACAAGTAGAAATTGTCGCAGCTTGGGCGGGGTACCCAAGCCGGTTAACATTTTGCTAGGCAGCTAGCAGCTGCGGTTATCATACAGCTCCCTTGCTGTGCGGCGGGGAGCCCTGTTCAAGATTTGCCAGTCTTGCTAGTGCGGCGGACTCGGCTTGGGGGTTATTGAGCCTGAGGCTGAAAGCGGCTTGGGTATGCCCAGGGTTAAGATATGTTGTTGTAATTAAATAAAGCTGCGGCCAAGTTGTGCCAAATCAACAAATAATATGTGTGAAGTCTTTATTCAGTGAAGGGTAAATGCAGTAAACAAGAGGCCCGAGGGGTCTCGGCTGCCTATGTTACAAACAGCACACTAAGCTGGAAAAGGTTGGACTCAATAAAAGAGACAAATTCCAGAGGGGGTTGAGAACTCAGCAGTTACTCGGGACACTATTTATTTGCATTTTCTTTTAGCTGACAGGTTGACAACATAAAACGCTAATTAGAAGTTTGAGGAGCCTGCTTCTTTATGGCTGTTGATGATTAACCTGAAGGTCTATATCAAGGGGAATCACCCTGGGACAAAATCTGAAGTTTGAGAAATCACTGCTTCCACTAATTGTTGTGGGAGTTAAGAGAGTAAGTAGGTTACAGATTGAGATGGATAGATTAGGAATCCTGGCAAGCAGAGGGCAGATGAGCCTCAGCATAGACAGAAAAAGGTGACGCACCTTAGTAACTTTAACAAATGTGCTGTAGCCTCTGGGTAAAAGGAAAGGTGCCTGTCCTTCTGAAAAGCAGCTGTAAGTCAAACATAATAGCAGGCATTGATGTTAAATTGTAGGGCTGTGCGTGCAGAACATTTGCATCTTTCTTCATCATTTTGTTTCACTTGACCTTTTCTGTCACTTCATTTTCCAATATTTCATTCTATGGTTTGTTTCGTTTTCCATTAAAGTCAATGGGGGAAGCAATTCTTCCTAGTTTTGATCATGACTGGCGTGAAGTTGCCAGCAACCTGTATGTTGCACCAGTATCCAGTCTTCTCTTATAAGGAGTAACCTAAGGAAATATTATTTCACAGAAAAGATGGTGGAGGCGTGGAATGGCCTCCCGGTGGAGGTGGTGGAGTCGAGGACTGTTCCAGAATTTAAAAAGGCATGGGATAAGCATGTGGGATCGCTTAGGAACAAGTAGAATTGGGGGTTACAGAGGATGGGCAGACTGGATGGGTCATTTGGCCTTTATCTGCTGTCATGTTTCTATGTTTCTCAAAAAAGGTATTAACATCAATCAAGTGCTGAATATTGGATGATATCAATAGTCGATAATTAACATAAGGGAATTTGAAATGAACTTTGAAGGCAAAGTTCAAAAGGGTGTAAAACCATACTGTTAGAGGTAAATGGGTAAGATTCATGCAATATGCCCAAACAACAGGAGCAAAAGAGGAGTGGGAACAGAACCAGGCTCTTCAATGAACAAACCGGAGACGTTCGAAGTTGGAAGTATAATATAATGATTAGAGACTCTACAAGGTACCTTGCTTCGACACTGTAAGTGCCTTCCTCAGGAGTCTGAGTGTTTTGTATCAAAGAGTAAACATACAAGGCGTACTGGATAGAGTAACTGGTAATTGAAGTGCTGGTCTTGAAAAAGACCTTTGGGGTGCAAAAGCAAATGTGTAGCTAGATGCTGCTGATATTATATTTATATATCTTTAACAATTTCTTTTGTTTTCGGACCAGCTGAACCTCATTTAAATTCATAGGGTTTCCCTCTTTTTAGTGTATACATAAAATCAGGCCAAAATCTGACTGAATAGTCCAAATAGGTGCAAATAGGTGGGAAAATGTGGGATACAAATGTAACAAATAAATAAATAAATAAATAATAGCTGGACAAGGCAATCTGCCCTAAGCGCTGTTCTGTAAAGGTCTCTTAGCACTACGTGATCTTTATAGAATTGGCACTTAGCACGGCTCTTAACAGCGCCTAACTTAGGGAGTCATGTACTGAATCCAGCTCATGATGTAATGGTCTTTCTTTGTCATATCTGAGTGTTACATGAAAGAAGTCATGCTTTGTGATTTATTGTGCAATATTTTTTTCTCTTTCAGGGCTTTGGCGGATATCTTGCGACAGCAAGGCCCGATTCCAATAGCACATTGTGAAAGAGAGACCATCACAGCAGTCAATAACTCCCCCAAAGAAAACACCCCCGTTCGAACATCCAAAAACCACTACACTCCAGTACGGACAGCAAAACCCAATCACGGTAAGCAGTAAAAATTTATTGTGCGATTAAAATAAGTTACTTGCTTGCAGGTATACCTTAATGTGCCTTTAGGAAGCTGAGGTGTAATGTTCATGTTGATGAACTCCTAGGTAAAATATAAAAAATGCCTAAGATCTGTAGCCAAGAACTAATTAACTACGTTATTGGGCAGTGACTTAGTTGACTGTAGAGCCCTGGAACAGGGAAAAGCACAAAGCTGCAAATCCCCACAGGAATAACATGGATGTTCTCTGATCTACAGCAACTGTCATTACCTTTATTGCTATAGCTATGAGTAGGAGCAGTTCTACCATGAGGCTAACTAAGGTGTGTTTCTTAGGTGCCAGGTTTTGTGTGGCTATGCAACGGGAGAAGGTGAGCATGACTGTCATGAAACGCCTAGCTACCCACCTGGGGTTATCCCATGGCCACTTAGAGGATCTATCCCCAGCACAGCTCAGGTCGGCCTGCACCTGCCGCTCATGCTGTACACTAGCACCCTCCTCCCACTGATTGGGTCACAACCACCTCTGAGCGAGTCTACCGCTCTCAAATTATCCCCAGTGATTTCTGGGTTACTGGATCCAGACTCCCAGTGGTCCCACAGTTCCCAGAAAGCACTCACAGACCCAACACACAAACCACCAGGATTCTTTATCAGTCCAGATGGAGAGGCAATAAACTAAATATTGTTTATTATGTTTTAAAAATCGAACAGTCGATCAAAATAGTGCAATTACAATAACAGGTAACTGAAATATGGATCAGTTATAACAGTAACTAAACATTTGCATACTTCCTAGAAAGTACCTGCGGAGATCAGGACATATATAGCTGTTCACCAGTTATCAAATGTAACCAGTGCTTTTTTTGTGCCAGTACGCGCCGGTACAGTGTACCGACACCTTTTTTTCTGAGAGCCGGCAGCTCCCCTACTTGTTACAGATGGACCGCCAATAAAGAACGACAACTACTACTACTACTACTTAACATTTCTAGAGCGCTACTAGGGTTACGCAGCGCTGTACAATTTAACAAAGAGAGACAGTTCCTACTCAAAGAGCTTACAATCTAATAGACAAGTGAACGGTCGGTCCAATAGGGGCAGTCAAATTGGGGCAGTCTGGATTCACTGAACGGTAAGGGTTAGGTGCCGAACGCAGCATTGAAGAGGTGGGCTTTAAGCAAAGACTTGAAGACGGGCAGGGAGGGGGCTTGGCGTAAGGGCTCAGGAAGGTTGTTCCAAGCATAGGGTGAGGCGAGGAGTTGGCGATGGTGGAGAAGGGTACTGACAGGAGGGATTTATCCTGTGAACGGAGGTTACGGCGCAGCTCACAGGTTTGCTTGCTGTGTTTTGAGTGAACGGTGACGGCTGAGCAGGGGACTGGAAACAGAGATTAATCAAATGTCTTCCTTACTTACAGTGGACTAGATAGACTCACTTCCACTCCACTCTCTATTTACCGAAGTCGCAGCGGCGAACCGGCGGGTGGCGGCAGTAAAGGCAGCAAGCAGGCAGGCTCGCCTCCATCCTTCGCTTCCCTGCCCTCTCAACGTCCCGCCTTCCTCTGATGTCATTTCCTTTCCGCGAGGGCGGGATGCTGGGAGCAGAGGGGTCTAGGAAATGGAGTTTCTCTATCTACAGGTGGCAGCAATGGAGAACAGAACTGTGACTAACATTTTTTTTCTCTGAAATTTCTCATTAATTTTTCCCCATCTGAAGATTTTAAGTAAATTTTTTTGGTTCAGAACAAATGTCTGGACTGGATTGTGCCTTTTTTTGACAGTGAAGTGTCAAAGGAATGAGTGATCTCTATCACTTAGTTCTTTATTTATTTAAAAATATTATAGCCCATTATTTCTAAAAATTCAACATTACATTACATTGCACTTACGTACCGCTCTATAGAAAATGGTTCTGAGCAGTTTACAATAATAGAAAATCAAGGCAAACCCTTGGGAAGTTACATAAACATAACAATATTCACTAGCGAGATTACATTCAACATGGATAACAAATAACTTACATAATCAATTTATTTATTTATTTGTAGCATTTATACCCCGCTCTTTCCCGCTCAGTAGCAGGTTCAGTGCGGCTAACAATGAATAGGTGCTAGGTATTACAAAGATAACACAGTGTATAGTTACAAAGTTTTACAGGGATAACAAGTTGAATAGAGAATGATAAAATGGGGAAATGTGGGGGAAGGAATGAGGTAAGGTTATTGTTAGTGGGGTGGATTTGTGGTGTAGTTTAGGTATGTAAATTAAGTTGGGTCATTCGGATAGGCTTGTTTGAAGAGGTATGTTTTCAGCAGTTTTCGGAAGGGTAGAAGTTCGTTGGTTGCTCGGATGTATCTTGGTATGGTGTTCCAAAGTTAACTACCTATCACAATATAAATTACTAAAAACTAAACATTGAATAAAATCCTAAACTTGATAATGATACTTAAATAAAAAAATGCATATAACACATATTTCACAAAATAAATCCACAACAGAACATACATTTAAAAAAATCAATTAAAAAAAAAAACTGCAGCTGTTGCCCATATTTACCATCATCTGTTACAAGTACTTATTGTTTTTTTATCTACGCTGTAGTGAATACTGGCTGAAAAAAACATTCTTTAAGCTGACCCAATTCATGATCACAGTTCATGTTTGAGATGTGGTATACCGTCAACTCCTAGTGAATTTTTTTTAGTCCAGAAAACCTTTTATTGTTTTTCTTTAAGTACAATTATGCAAAATAGAAGCAAACATTAAACAAATATGAAAAACATGTGGAAAACATGTAGTACAGCGTGGATAGACTGTAAATCAGTTTTACAATACAAAATAAATAATATTACAGTCAGACAACCTATCATACTAACAGGCTTATTTTTGAAAGGGCGCCCATCTTTCGACACAAATCGGGAGATGGGAGTCCTCTCAGGGTCACCCAATTCGGCATAATTGAAAGCTGATTTTGGGCGTCCCCAACTGCTTCCCATCACGGGGATGACCAAAGTTCCCGGGGGCATTTCGGAGGCGTAGTGAAGGCGGGATTGGGGCGTGCCTAACAGATGGGCGTCCTCAAGCGATAATGGAAAAAAGAAGGGCATTCCTGACGAACACTTGGCTGACTTTACTTGGTCCTTTTTTTTTTATGACCAAACCACAAAAAAGTGCCCTAAATGACCAGATGACCACTGAAGGGAATCGGGGATGACCTCCCCTGACTCACCCAGTGGTCACTAACCACCTCCCGCCCTGAAAAAAACAACTTTAAAAACTTTTGACTTTTTTTTTTTAGAGTATGGGTGAAGGACCTTCTTCACCATGCCTCCGTCCCTGCGACGGAAGTTGAGGAATTCCTTCGCTATTTATTTATTTAGATATGTCTCCGTCCCTGTAACAGCAGTTGAGGGCGTCCTTCTATATGCCTCCGTCCCTGCAACGGCAGTTGAAGACGTCCAAAATGTGAATGTTTGTGAGAAGGACATCCATGCCTGGATGTTTCTGTGAGAAGGACATCCATGCCTCTGCTATGCCTCTGACACCCCCTTTATTTATTTGGATTTTGGATCACAAGTAGCAACAGTGGGATTTGAACCAGCCACCTCTGGATTGCAAGATCAGTGCTCCAGCCACTCCTCCACTTCTACTCCACTCCCTTGAAATTTGGCCATCACTGTGGGGGGGGGGGGGGGCAGTATGCAGGGTCCTGGGGGGGGGAGGTATGTGTGTGTCAGCGGAGGCATAACGAAGGCGTGAACGTCCTTCTTTCAGACATTTGGACATCCTCAACTGCCCACCCCCACAGGGATGGCCAAATTTCAAGGGAGTGGAGTGGAGGAGTGGCCTAGTGGTTAGTGCACTGGTCTTGCAATCCAGAGGTGGCTGGTTCAAATCCCCCTGTTGCTACTTCTGATCCAAAATCCAAATAAATAAAAGGGGTGTCAGAGGCATAGCAGGCATGGATGTCCTTCTCACAAACATCCACATTTTAGACAGAGGCATATTGGACATCCTCAACTACCGCTGCAGGGATGGAGGCATAGAAATATCCAGTGTACCTGAATGTAATTCACCTTGAGCTACTACTGAAAAAGGTGTGAACAATATGTAAATAAATAAATAGCAAAGGGTGTCCTCAACTGCCGTCGCAGGGGCGGAGGCCTAGTGAAGAAGGTCCTTCACTCATACTCTAAAAAAAAAAAGACAAAAGTTTTTAAAGTTGTTTTTTTCGGGGTGGGAGTTGGTTAGTGACCACTGCATGCCTTTTTATTGGAGAGCGTTGGATCCAGTTTTTGTAATTTTATTGGTGTCCATATCATTCTGTACCCAAGAAAGTATAGAGATTGTGTAATTTAGGCAGACAAAGTGTATTGAATATGGTGCGACCAAAAGTAAATCCATTGTTCATCGGTAAGGACTGTTTTAATCTCCTGTGACCAAATCTCTCGCTAATGCAGCAATCGTTTGTAGTCTGGTTTTTCAGATAATATTTTATACCAATTGGAAGTTTCGTGTTGCAATATAGTCACATGAGAGCAAAGGGAGTAAAGTGTGGGAAGTTTCTTCCTCATATTTTGAATGTGCACCATATATTTAAGAATATGTCTTAATTGTATTCATTTGTAACAATCAGTAAAAGGAAAAGCATATTTTGAACTGAGGTCTGAAAAAAGACAGTAATCTGCCATGTGACATAACATCCTTAATACAGTATATTCTTTTGGATATCCATTCCACCTAAACAATGGGAGAGTTGTTAATTATTATGGGGCCCTTTTACTAAGCCGCGTAGATGCCTATCCTGCTTATAATCGAACGAGAAAAACGCCCAAGTTCCGACCTAAATCGGGAGATGGACGTTTATCTCACAAAAACGAATAAAGCGGTATAATCGAAAGCCGATTTTTGGACGTTTTCAACTGCACTCTGTTGCGGATGCGGACAAAGTTGATGGGGGCGTGTCAGAGGTGTGGTGAAGGCGGAACTGGGGCGTGGTTATCTGCCGAACAAAGATGGGCGCATTTCACTGATAATGGGAAAAAAGTATGCGTTTTTAGCTAGAATTTAGGACACTTTTCCTGGACCCTGTTTTTTCATGAATAAGGCCCCAAAAAGTGCCCTAAATGACCAGATGACCACTGGAGGGAATCGGGGATGACCTCCCCTGACTCCCCCAGTGGTCACTAACCCCCTCCCACCACAAAAAAATGATGTTTCACAAATTTTTATTTTCACCCTCAAATGTCATACCCAGCTCCCTGGCAGCAGTATGCAGGTCACTGGAGGAGTTGTTAGGGGGTGCAGTGGACTTCAGGCAGGTGGACCCAGGCCCATCCCCCCTACCTGTTACAATTGTGCTGCTTAATGCTTATTAGTCGTCCAACCCCCCCAAACCCACTGTACCCACATGTAGGTGCCCCCCTTCACCCCTTAGGGCTATAGTAATGGTGTAGACTTGTGGGCAGTGGGTTTTGAGGGGGATTTGGGGGGCTCAACACACAAGGGAAGGGTGCTATGCACCTGGGAGCTCTTTTACCTGTTTTTTTGGTTTTGTAAAAGTGCCCCCTAGGGTGCCCGGTTGATGTCCTGGCATGTGAGGGGGACCAGTGCACTACGAATCCTGGCCCCTCCCACGAATAAATGTCTTGGATTTATTCGTTTTTGAGCTGGGCGCTTTCATTTTCCATTATCGCTGAAAAACAAAAACGCCCAGCTCACACATTGTTGAATAAAACATGGGCGTCTATTTTTTCCCAAAATACGGTTCGGTCCGCCCCTTCACGGACCCGTTCTCGGAGATAAACGCCCATGGAGATAGGCGTTTTTGTTCAATTATGCCCCTCCATGCGTGCCCAATGTGCGTCAATTTGGAACTACCGCCAGCTACCATGTGGCCCAGGTGGTAATTTCATTTTGTACGCGCATTCAGTAGGCATGTTGAAAATTTTCCAGCATGCAGCACTAACCGGGTGGTAATCGACATTATACATGTGCTGACAATTACCGCCCAGTTAATGTGTGAGACCTTACCGCTGTCAATGGGTAGCGGCAGGGCCGGTCTTAAAGCGAGGCGACCGAGGCGACTGCATAGGGCCTTGCGCTCAAGGGGGCCACGCGCGGCGTGCCTCCGCCCCGCCCCCGCCCGCTCGAGTTCCAGTCCCCCTCCCTCTGAATTTGAAAAGTTACCTCGCCCGGTTACAGGCAGCGGCAGGCAGCAACAGTGAAAAGTGTGCGAGCTGCTCGGTGCTTCAGGAGCCTTCCCTTCCCTCTCTCAGCTCTGGTCCCGCCCTCGTGGAAACAGGAAATGAGGGCGGGACCAGAGCTGAGAGAGAAAAAGGAAGGCTCCTGAAGTGCTGAGCTCACACGCTTTTCACTGCTGCTACCTGCCGCTGCCTGTAACCCGACGAGGTAACTTTTAAAATTCAGAGGGAGGGGGACTGGAGCTTGGAGGGAGGCCTCAGAGGGAGGGAGGCCTCGGAAGGAGAGGAGCCTTGGAGCTGGGCCTTGGAGCTGGGAAGGAGGGAGGGGCCCTGGAGCTCGGAGGGGGGCCGGGCCCTGGAGCTAGGGTGCGGGTGGAGCTAGGGTAGGGCGGGTCTAGGATGGGGTCCCATCAAATTGGTCTGCACAGGGCCCCACACTTGCTAAGACCGGCCCTGGGTAGCGGTAAGGTCTCAGGCCCAAAATGGACGCGCAACAATTTTCATTTTGCCGCAAGTCCATTTTCAGCCCCCCAAAAAGGGCCTTTTTTGCAGGTGCGCTGAAAAATAAACCTGTGCACGTCCAATACATGCGTCTACACCAGCACAGGCCACTTTTCGGCGCACCTTAGTAAAAGGACCCCTATAATGGGATTATTCCATAGAGGAGTATAAGTGGTGCTATTAATTTGAAGTGCAGCTTATTATATGATTAATGACCTTGCACGTGGACAAAGGTAAAATTATGTATAATCATACCTGATAATTTTCTTTCCATTAATCATAGCTGATCAATCCATAGACTGGTGGGTTGTGTCCATCTACCAGCAGGTGGAGATAGAGAGCAAACTTTTGCCTCCCTATATGTGGTCATGTGCTGCCGGAAACTCCTCAGTATGTCGATATCAAAGCTCCATCCGCAGGACTCAGCACTTAGAGAATTACACCCACGAAGGGACACTCTGCCCAGCTCACCACCGCCGAAACGGGGGAGGGGAATTAACCCAGCTCATCCCCACACAAGTGGGGGAGGGGAATCCGTCCAGCTCATCCCCGCGGAGCGGGGGAGGGACACCACACCCGCCGATGCGGGGGGATCTGGCTTATCCTGCAACCGCAACCGCGGGAGGAGCTGACTGACCCTAACACCGCCGAAGCGGGAGGGGTACAAAGCTGCCCTACAGCCGCACGAAGCGGGAGGGAGTGCCGGCAGAATTTATGTCTCAATCCAGCCCCGTAAAACGGAGGGGAGAGGAATGCAGCAGCTCACTGTAACACAAACTCGTCTCAACTCTTGAAGAATCCAAGTGAAAGAACTTGAACACGAAGTCTTTCTGAAATAACTGAAGACTAAACTTGAACCTGAAATGCAACCAGAATAAAAACAGAACAGATATCTGGGAGGGGCTATGGATTGATCAGCTATGATTAATGGAAAGAAAATTATCAGGTATGATTATACATAATTTTACCTTCCATATCATCAAGCTGATCAATCCATAGACTGGTGGGATGTACCGAAGCAGTACTCACCCAGGGCGGGACATTGAAATCCCTGACCTCAACACTGAAGCTCCAAACCGGGCCTCCGCCCGTGCAGCCACAGTCAAACGGTAATGCTTGGAGAATGTATGAGCCGAAGCCCAAGTTGCCGCCTTGCATATCTCTTCCAAGGAGACGGATCCGGCCTCTGCCATCGAGGCCGCCTGAGCTCTCGTGGAGTGAGCCTTCAGCTGGATAGGCGGCACCTTCCCCGCGGCCACATAAGCCGCTGCAATGGCTTCCTTGACCCATCTTGCCACTGTAGGCTTAGCAGCCTGCAGACCCTTACGAGGACCTGCAAACAGGACAAACAGATGATCCGATTTCCGGAAATCATTGGTCACTTCCAAGTATCTGAAGATGACTCGTCTCACATCCAGATATTTAAGAGCAGAGTACTCCTCTGGGTAGTCCTCCCTACGAAAGGAAGGGAGACAGAGCTGCTGATTCACATGGAAGCGAGAAACAATCTTGGGCAGGAAGGAAGGCACTGTGCGAATAGTCACTCCTGCCTCAGTGAACTGCAGAAAAGGCTCTCGACATGAGAGCGCCTGGAGCTCGGAAACTCTTCTGGCTGAAGTGATAGCCACCAAAAAGACTGCTTTCAACGTCAGGTCTTTCAGAGATGCCCTCGACAAGGGTTCAAAAGGCGGCTTCTGCAATGCTCTTAGCACCAGGTTGAGATTCCACGCAGGCACCACTGAGTGCAGAGGAGGGCGCAGGTGATTAACTCCCTTGAGAAAGCGCACCACATCTGGCTGCGAAGCCAGGGAAGCACCCTTCAGGCGGCCCCTGAAGCAAGCCAGAGCCGCTACCTGGACTTTAAGGGAACTGAGCGACAGGCCTTTCTCCAGACCTTCTTGCAGGAACGCCAACACTGAAGAAATTGGAGCAGTGAAGGGAGAAAGTGAGCCTGCTTCACACCCTGCTGCAAAGATACGCCAAACCCTGGCGTAAGCAGTAGAAGTAGAGCGCTTCCTCGCTCTCAGCATAGTGGCGATGACCTTGTCTGAGAAGCCCTTCTTCCTCAGACGCTGCCGCTCAATAGCCAGGCCGTAAGACCAAAGGGAGAGGGATCCTCCATCACCACGGGACCCTGATGTAACAGGCCCTGCTCCACTGACAGCCGCAGAGGATCGTCGACTGAGAGCCTGATCAAGACCGCATACCAGGGACGTCTGGGCCAATCCGGACCCACCAGGATTACCCTGCCGGGATGCTTTGCCACCCGGTCTAGCACCCTGCCCAACATGGGCCAGGGCGGGAACACATAGAGGAGCTCTTGTGTCGGCCACTGTTGGAGAAGAGCATCTACCCCCAGGGATCGAGGGTCCCGTCCTCTGCTGAAAAAGCGCGGCACTTGGCAATTGGCCGATGACGCCATCAGATCTAGGCTCGGCTGGCCCCAGCGCTTCGTGATGTCCAAGAACGCCTGAGCAGATAGTTGCCACTCTCCGGGCTCCAAGGTATGGCGACTGAGAAAGTCCGCCTTGACATTCATGACTCCGGCAATGTGGGCCGCTGAAAGCTGCTCCAGGTTCGCTTCCGCCCACTGGCAAAGACTCATAGCCTCCTTGGCTAGAGGGGCGCTCTTGGTACCTCCCTGGCGGTTGATATAGGCCACAGCCGTGGCATTGTCCGACAGGACCCGTACAGGCTACAACACCAGTATCGGGATGAACTCCAATAACACCAACCGAATGGCTCTGAGTTCCAGGAGGTTGATAGACCACTTGCCTCTGCAGGAGACTAGAGCCCCTGCGCTGTCCTTCCCAAGCAGTGGGCTCCCCAGCCCATCAAAGAGGCGTCTGTCGTGACGACAATCCACTCCGGGGTCACCAGAGGCAATCCTGCAGACAACTTGTCTGTCTGCGTCCACCAGCTCAGCGCCTTGCGCACTGCTGGGTCCACGGGAAGGCGCACAGCATAATCCTCCGACATCGGAGTCCAGCGCAGCAGCAGAGATAGCTGTAGTGGTCTCATATGAGCCCTGGCCCAGGGCACCACTTCCATCGTGGCCGTCATAGAGCCCAACAGCTGCACGTAGTCCCAAGCCCGAATAGGAGAGGCTACTAGGAACTAGTCCACCTGAGCCTGAAGCTTGACAATCCGATTGTCTGGCAGGAACACTCTGCCCACTTGGGTGTCGAATCGAACTCCCAGATACTCCAGGGACTGAGTCGGGCGCAGCTGGCTCTTCTTCCAGTTGATGATCCATCCCAGGGAGCTCACAAGAGCAACTACCCGGTCCATAGCTTTGCCGCACTCTGCATAAGAGGGGGCTCGGATCAACCAGTCGTCCAGATAAGGATGGACTTGTACTCCTTCCTTTAGCAGGAAGGCCGCTATGACCCCCATTACTTTGGAAAAGGTCCGCGGAGCAGTAGCCAACCCGAAAGGGAGGGCTCTGAACTGGAAGTGTCGTCTCAGGACTGTAAAACGCAGAAAGCGTTGGAGAGGAGGCCAGATGGGAATATGCAGGTACGCTTCCTTGATGTCCAAGGAAGCCAAGAACTCTCCTGCCTTCACTGCCGCTATAACAGAGCGGAGAGTCTCCATGCGAAAGTGCCTCACTTTCCAGGCCCGATTGACCCCTTTGAGGTCGAGGATAGGCCGGACAGAACCTCCTTTCTTTGGAACCACAAAGTAAATGGAGTAACGTCCCTTGCCAATCTGATTTTTTGGCACCGGAACGACCGCACCCAGGCGGATCAGGTTGTCCAAGGTCTGCTGCACTGCCACAGCTTGACCGGAGACTTGCAGGGAGAGAGTACAAACCCGTCTCTTAAGGGTTGGCAGAACTCTAGCTTGTAGCCGTCTCTGATGACTTCCAGCACCCACGCGTCTGAAGTTATAGTGGTCCACTCGCCCAGAAACGAGGACAGCCGTCCTCCAATCTGCACTGGGGCGTGGACCAAGGCCCCGTCATTGGGTACGAGACCCTGGGGGAGGACCGGAGGGAGCACCTCCGGGACGGCGGTCTCTGCGAAAGGAATGCTGCTTGGGGGAGAAATTCCTCTTGAAGGAAGAGGGGGCAGAGGAACCCGACTTGCCCGGGGCGGTACCGACGGGCTTCCAGCAACCGTCCTCTGGAGGTACCGGGACGAGTACTAGCCCGAGCCCTGACCTCTGGTAATTTCTTGCCCTTAGACGTGCCGAGATCGGTCACGATTTTGTCCAGCTCGACCCCAAAGAGCAGCTTGCCTTTAAAAGGCAATCTAGCCAGGCGGGATTTAGAGGCGTGGTCAGCAGACCAATGTTTCAGCCAAAGCCACCGCCGCGCAGAGACTGTCTGAGCCATGCCTTTAGCTGAGGCTCTCAAGACATCATACAGCAAGTCTGCCAAATAGGCTAAGCCCGATTCCAGGGCCGGCCAATCAGCCCTCAAGGAAAGATCCGAGGGGGAAGCCCGCTGCACCATAGTCAGGCACGCCCTGGCCACATAGGAGCCGCAAACTGAGGCCTGCAAACTTAAAGCAGCTGCCTCAAAGGACGACCTTAAGGCCGCCTCCAATCTTCTGACTTGGGCGTCCTTTAGGGCCGTGCCACCTTCCACCGGCAACGCCGTTTTCTTAGTCACCGCAGTGATTAAAGAATCCACGGTAGGCCACAGATAGGCCTCACGTTCACTCACAGCCAAAGGATAGAGGCGGGACATAGCCCTAGCCACTTTAAGGCTCGTTTCCGGGACATCCCATTGAGCCGCAATTAAGGTGTGCATGGCATCATGCACGTGGAAGGATCTAGGCGGGCGCTTCGTCCCCAGCATAATGGCAGAGCCAACAGGGGCTGAGGGAGAGACGTCCTCTGGAGAGGAAATCTTCAAAGTGTCCATGGCCTGTAAAAACAGGTTGGGCAAATCCTCTGGGCTAAAAAGCCGCGCTGCAGAGGGGTCATCCGCTCCATCCGAGCGGGGATCTATCTCCTCCAAGGAATCCGCAAAGGACCGTTGGGAGACCTCAGACACGCTGCCCTCATCTACATCGGAGGAGACAAAGTCCTCCAAGGCCTGGAAATCAACCCGAGGGCGTTTACCTCTGGGAACCTCAACCTCTTTATCAGAAGAGGGAGCAGGGGCAGCGTTTTGCATGAGGAAAGCCTGATGCAGCAGCAAAACAAACTCGGGGGAGAAACCCCCCAGACTGTGCACTTCCGCAGCCTGGGCAACAGCCCTAGACGCACTCTCAACCGGCGCTCGCAATAGCGGGGGAGAGACATGCTGCGCATCCAAAATGGTGTCCGGCGCGAAACTCCGCGAAGGAGCCGCGCGGGAAGAACGGCGCTTAACTTTAGCCGCTTGTGCCGTCGCCCAAATTAAGGGCGTTCATGGCATTAATGTCTCCAACCTCAAGGGCGGCCCACGAAGAAGCCGTCCGAGCCGCGTGGCCGGCCAAGATGGCGGAGGCGAGGAGCGGGGGATGGGCGTTTATGGCGGGAAAAAACCGCCACGCCAGAGGAACGACCGGGACATTCATCGGTCACTAAACTGTCACCCATCAAGGGCGAATCAGGTTGTAAAACCCCCGCATCCCCTCTAGAAGCGCTCCAGCGATCCGGGGAGCGACCCTTTGCGCCCTCGCCCTCCAACGCCATATGCCACGAGGAGAAGAATCAGGGAACCCCCTGCCCGCTATAAAAAGGTAAAATTACCTGCTTGCCGCTCCGAGCTGTAACGAACTGGTGTCCCAGTGAGTAGCTGCAATGAACGTTTAAAGAAACGTCGAATTAAACGCCTTTAAAGACGTTTAAAATTTTTTTTTTTTTTTAAACGGAGCCAGCGGGAGGGGGGAGAAAAGGAGGGACCTGGCACCACCAGGTTTGCACTTGCTCAAAAGAGCCCTCAACCCCAGGCCTCAACAAAACCTAAGGATTAGGCTTGGAGGCCTAGCCAGAGCTGCTGCTGTGTGTGACCACCACCTGCTGAGATAGAGAACATACTGGGGAGTTTCCGGCAGCACATGACCACATATAGGGAGGCAAAAGTTTGCTCTCTATCTCCACCTGCTGGTAGATGGACACAACCCACCAGTCTATGGATTGATCAGCTTGATGATATGGAAAGTATAGGATTTGTTTTCAACGTATTTCCCACTGTAGTAGAAATTAACTGTTCAACTGTGGCAGGTTTTCCCAGTTCTTGTTCCAAAGTCAGTCATTAGAAGGTTAGAGTGATTTTTGTGCCATAACATTCCTTGTCGCAATATACTTACTTTATGATATTCAAAGAAATTAGGCAGTTTAACCCCCTCCTGTGTCTTTAGAAAGCTGTAGTTTGGATAAGGCTATTCTGGGGGGGAGGGAAGGGGTTGTTTCACCACAGGAATTTAGATATACATTTATCCAAAGAATTATACAATTATTTGGTAAAAAGCATGGGAATCATATTGTAAAATGCAATTGGTGCTATTGACATCTTAATAGTAGCAACATGACCCCACCATGAGATTTATTTTGGGGACCACTCACACATAGCTCTGTAACCGCCTTCAAAACTCTTGCTTCATTTTTACCCTGAATTTCATGCAGATTTTAATAGAGGAATATACCCAAATATATAAGGCCAGATGAAATCCATTTAAAATCAAAATTGCTAATGAGGCCCTTCTGGCTATAAGCATTAAGTGGCATTATCTCAGATTTCAACCAGTTGATCTTGTATCCCGAGAATTCATTAATTGTTCTACTAGTTTCAAAAGGGAAGCAGGAGATTTGTCTGAGTACGTCATTAGCATAAGCTGATAATTTAAACTCATGTTCTTTACATGTAATGCCTTTTCTATCAGTATGCTGTCTAATTGCAATCAATAAAGGCTCAAGAACCACATTGAATACTAGCGGTGATAGTGGGCACCCTTATCGTGTGTCCCTAAAGAGGGTTAAAAGGTGAGGACATTGTGCCATTAACAAATAACCACATCATGGGTGCAGCATATAAAGTATGTAGCATATGAATAAATTGACCTTCAAAACCAAACCACTGAAGTGCGGCGAACATATAATTCCATTCCACTCCATCAAAGGCCTTCTCCAAAGAAACTGAGAAGGCCAGATGATCAAGTGATTTAGCAGAGTATCAGATGTAGTCTTAATCTAGTGTTATGTGAGGAATGGTGACCACGATTGATGAAAGGCACATCGCCAACACATTGGCATATATTTTTGCATCTACATTTATTAGTGTTAAGGGCCTATAGCTGGAAACTGATGTATTATCACAGCCAGGTTTTGGAAGTAAAATCATAAATGATCCTTCAGCAAAAGCAAAACGGACTTCCTAGATGTCATATCAAAATGCCCCTCCATGTCTCTGAGGTGTATATTTTACCATTGTCATCCTTTAAAGCTGCAATTCTGCTTCTAATTTTCCTACATTGAAGGTAAGTTGCCAACATCCTGCCAGTCTTATTGGAGGCAGCATAACAGTGTGCTTATTGCAAGAAAATATCTTTCCTCGCTTTATTGCTATGTATCTGATTATATTTATATTTAATGCTGAGGAGCTTATTTAGAATAACAGTACTGCGAGATTGGGTGAGTTACGTGTCTGCCCAACAAGATAACTCATATGTGCTACTTTTTACGTATACCTGACCTTGATTAGTATCTGCCATTTTCACGGCACAGACCATAGAAGTCTGCCCAGCACTAGCCCCGCCTCCCAACCACCAGCCCTGCCCCCCACCACCGGCTCTGCCTCCCAATCTCCGCTAAGCTTCTGAGGATCCATTCCTTCTGAACAGGATTCCTTTATGTTTATCCCACGCATTTTTGAATTCCGTTACCGTTTTCATCTCCACCACCTCCCGTGGGAGGGCATTCTAAGCAACCACCACTCTTTCCATGAAAAAATACTTCCTGACATTTTTCTTGAGTCTGCCCCCCTTCAATCTCATTTCATGCCCTCTAGTTCTACTGCCTTCCCATCTCTGGAAAAGGTTCGTTTGCGGATTAATACCTTTCAAATATTTGAACGTCTGTATCATATCACCCCTGTTTCTCCTTTCCTACAGGGTATACATGTTCAGGTCAGCAAGTCTCTCCTCATATGTCTTGTAACACAAATCCCATACCATTCTCGTAGCTTTTCTTTGCACCGCTTCAATTCTTTTTACATCCTTATCAAGATACGGCCTCCAAAACTGAACACAATACTCCAGGCGGGGCCTCACCAATGACTTATAGAGGGGCATCAACACTTCCTTTCTTCTGCTGGTCACACCTCTCTCTAAACAGCCTAGCAACATTCTAGCTATGGCCACCACTTTGTCACACTGTTTCGTTGCCTTCAGATCCTCAGATACTATCACCCCAAGATCCCTCTCCCCGTCCTTACATATCAGACTCTCATTGTCTAACACATACGTCTCATGTGGATTTCTACTCCCTAAGTGCATCATTTTGCATTTCTTCGCATTGAATTTTAATTGCCAAACCTTAGACCATTCTTCTAGCTTCCGCAGTTACAAATCTTAGTATCGTCTGCAAAAAGGCAAACTTTACCTTCTAACCCTTCGGCAATGTCACTCACAAATATATTGAACAGAATTGGCCCCAGCACCGATCCCTGAGGCACTTCACTACTCACCTTTCCCTCATCCGAGCGAATTCCATTAACCACCACCCTCTGGCGTCTGCCGGCAACCAGTTCCTAATCTAGTTCACCACGTCAGGTCCTATCTTCAGCCTGTCCAGTTTATTTAAGAGCCTCCTGTGGGGACCCGTGTCAAAAGCTTTGCTGAAATCTAAGTAGATTACGTCTACAGCACGTCCCTGATTCAATTCTCCGGTCACCCAGTCAAAGAATTCAATGAGATTTGTTTGGCATGATTTCCCTTTGGTAAAACCATGTTGTCTCGGATCTTGCAACTTATTGGCTTCCAGGAAATTCACTATCCTTTCCTTCAGTATTGCTTCCATTACTTTTCCAATAACCGAAGTGAGGCTTACCTGCCTGTAGTTTCCAGCTTCTTCCCTATCACCACTTTTGTGAAGAGGAACCACCTCTGCTGTTCTCCAATCCCACAGAACCTCTCCCATCTCCAAGGATTTATTAAACAAATCTTTAAGAGGACCCGCCAGAACCTTTCTGAGCTCCCCCAGTATCCTGGGGTGGATCCCTTCCGGTCCCACGGCTTTGTCCACCTTTAGATTTTCAAGTTCATACACACTCTATCCTCTCCATTCTCATTCCTGCTTTTGCCAATCACGGTCCTTCTCCGGGATTTTCTTCTGTGAAAACAGAACAAAAGTATCTATTTAGCAAATTTGCTTTTTCTTCATCATTATCTACATAGCAGTTCGCAGCATCTTTCAGTCTCACAATTCCCTTTTTAGTCTTCCTCCTTTCACTAATATACCTGAAGAAATTTTTGTCACCCCTCCTTACCTTTCTAGCCATTTGTTCTTCCGCTTGCGCTTTCGCCAGATGTATCTCTCTCTTGGCTTCTGTCAGTTTCATCTGGTATTCCTCTCCATGTTCCTCTTCTTGAGTTTTTCTGTATTTCTGAAACGCCAACTCTTTAGCCTTTATTTTCTCAGCCACTTGCTTGGAGAACCATATTGCTTTCCTTTTTCTCTTGCTTTTATGTACTCTCCTTACATAAAGGTTTGTGGCCCTATTTATAGTTTCTTTCAGCCTGGACCACTGCCCTTCCACTTCTCGTATGTCCTCCCAGCCCATCAGCTCCTTCCTCAGGTATTCCCCCATTTTACTAAAGTCAGCATGCTTGAAATCCAGGACTTTGAGTTTTGTATGGCCGCCCTCCACTTCAGCTGTCATATCAAACCAAACCGTTTGATGGTCACTGCTGCCCAGGTGGGCACCCACTCGAACATTTGACACACTATCCCCATTTGTGAGCACCAGATCCAGCATCGCTCCCTCCCTCATGAGTTCCGTCACCATTTGTCTGAGCAGAGCACTTTGGAAAGCATCCACGATCTTTCTACTTCTTTCCGATTCCGCAGATGGAACCTTCCAATCTACATCCGGCAGATTGAAATGTCCCAGCAACAGCACCTCTCTCTTCTTTCCCAACTTTTGAATATCCGTGATCAGATCTTTATTTAATTCCTCCAATTGTGTCGGAGGTCTGTAGATAACACCCACGTGGACAGAGGTTCTATTATCTCTTTTTAAGGTGATCCATATCGCTTCTTCCTTTCCCCAGGCCCCTGTCATTTCAGTTGCTGCGATATCATTTCTCACGTACAGAGCTACTCCTCCACCTTTTCGACCATCTCTATCCTTCCTAAATAGATTATAGCCTGGTATGTTTGCATCCCATTCATGTCTCCATGATTACAACAACATCTAAGTCTGCCTCCAACATCAGGGCTTGAAGGTCATGAACTTTATTGCTTAGACTGCGAGCATTTGTGGTCATCGCTTTCCATCTACATTTCCTGGTATGTGTTTCAACATTAGTGATTTGGGGGTGTCTTTTCTCTTTGTGTACCTTCATATCTTTTTGTTCCACCTTCACTGCTTTTTCTTCCACCTCAGTTCTATTTTCAGGAACATCACAGTGCTGTAATGGAGCAAACTAATTCTGTAGGGGCAACGCTTGTGAGGGCGGATGCTTCTGTGTCAAATAACGAAGTCTGCCTGAGCCTACTGTGAACCATCTATTCTTAGGTCATTTTATCCTTTGAGGCAATGGTGAGAATTTGGTATGATTCTGTGCAGTATGATTTTGTGCAGTCCTAGAAGCTGCTTTAAGTGCATCCAATTCCTGCTGTACTTTACTGAGCTCCTGTTTTAAACTAGCAAGCTGAAGACAGATAGGACAAGACTTAAGTCTCCAGATGATTGGCCTTGAAACTAAAGCACCACAATTATTACAGAGAATAAAAGTCATCCTGACTGTTTGAAATGGGTATGAACAGGTGTACTATGATGGGGTTAACAGTCTGCAAGATTGCCTGTGTGTGACTGAGGAGTAAAGTTAACGAGTTTTGGCTTGTCTATTTATGACTGGAAAACCATGGGGTGGGTGGGATTATAAATCCCAGTGAGTCAGCCAAGTGCTGTATCAAAAAAGTTCTCTAGGTATGACCAGAACTAATACAGTCTGATCAAAGAATTTCCAGTTGATTTAACTTTCAAACTCCACTAGGAAAGTTATTTAGGAAGTGTCAGTCTTGGGGTGGGTGGACTTAAACTTAAAACCTGTGGAATGTGTTTGCTGTAAAACCTATCTCTACAACTGTATTAAGCCTATTATCTACACAGCTGGTTGGGATAAGGGAAAGTCAAGGTTAAGAAATGCACAAGAAATGTCCAAACCCACAGCTCTGAGTAGGGATAGCCAGAAATAAAGTCACAAATAAAGCCAGAACAAGTCTTATCTGTGTGAGTTTCCTTCAGGCAGGGGACAAGCAGAGACCTGGTGGTTAAAATTGCCCAGCTCTCTCAGCAGAAGCTTTAGACACACCTTAGTTTACAATTGTCTACAGAAAACCCAGGTGGGGGAGGGGGAGAGCCCAGCACACTTTAAGGAAAAGATAAAGAGATCTAATACTTCCTGGCAGTTTTTAAATTTAGTTCTCAGAGATCTAATACTTTCTGGCAGTTATTAAATTTAGTTCTCAGATTAACAGATATCAATAAACCAGTTTGAAACACAGCAATCAGATCACAATATTTGCAGCGCAGATAAAACAGGGTTTTTTTTTTCTTTTTTGGAAAGATATAAATGCAGTGACAAGGACAGACAAGGATTGAAGGGAGAGGTGCCCAAACCCTCAGCTCTGAGTAGGGATAGCCAGAAATAAAGCCAGAACAAGTCTTATCTGTGTGAGTTTCCTTCAGGCAGGAGACAAGTCTCTTAATCTCAGTTTCACATTGTCTCTCTTCTATATTCTGATGTTTATTCAACTTTCTCGTGAATCCTATTATGTGCCTTCTTATGGTGGCCTTAAAGGCATCCATTTTACATGCCAGGCTAAGTCAGGATCATTATTAAAAATCAAATTATTCAGTCACAGTTTCAATAGTAGTTTTAATGAAGTCACCATCAATCAGTAATCTGTTATTAAACCTCCAAGGTTTAATTTCTGGACCATGAAGAACTAGATCGAGTTCTAAGGATACGCCTGCATGATCGGATATTAAAATAGGTTCTATAGATGTGGCTTTTACAGTGCCAATGAGGGATTTGGAGATTAAAAAGTAATCAATTCTTGAAAAGGAATTGTGAACCTGAGAATTAAAGGAAGAATCTTTGGCAGTGGGATTATAAATTCTTCATATATCAGATAGGCCACAGTCACTGATTATTTCTTTAACAGGATTGCTAATATTAAAATCTTTCGGAGAAGAAATTTTGTCCATTATTGGGTCAGTAACTTGATTGTAATCTCCTGCAACTATAGTTGGTACTGCAGCATTCTTTCCAATCATGGGTTTGTAGAGTTGCATAAAAATGTTTGTCACTAGCGGTGCGTATGTATTAGTCAGAAATAGTAAGGTATCATTAATTTAAAAAATCAATTTTGAGGATCCTACCAGCATCATCAGAATGCTGTGCTATAATTTCCAGATTAGGTAAATCTCTGAATAGAACAGCAACACCTCCTTTCTTTTTAATTGCAGGATCAAAGAATGAGTATTTAATCCAATCTGCAGTGAATCTATTATTATCTTTTAGATTCAGGAGTGTTTCCTGCAATAATAGGATGTCAGCATCTTTTTTCTTAAGATATTTTAATATCTTTTTGCACTTAACAGGATGATTCAAGCCATTTATATTTATAGAGTGATACCATGATACATTAATATACATTGAGTATTCCTTGGTACCAGTGGTAGAATCATTCAAATTTATTAGATATTACAGTTCCTATACAACATTCACAAGTTAATGTGTTTCACTCCTCTAAATTTAAGGGGATGGAATGATATTCTGCAGTTAGGGACCCTTTTACAAAGGTGCGGTAGGCTCTATGTACATACAGCATGTGCCAAAATGAGACTACCGCCAGGCTAGCATGCCCACTGGTGGTAATTTTAGATTTGGCATGTGCCCATAATGCTGTGACAAATTATTTCTTTATTTCATACCACGTGCGGCGTTTCTGGGGTTAATCGGCAGTTGGTGCATGCTGACCGGTCACCACATGTGTAGCGCTTGAGCCCTTGCCGCTAGATCAATGGTTGGCCTTGAGGGCTCAGGCCGTAAATAGGCGTGCGCTGGTTTCAATTTTACCGTAGGCCCTTTTCCTGGCCCGTTGAAAAAAAAACCCTTTTTTCCCAGACATGATAAAATTTGACCCGGCGCACACACCAAATACATACGCCCACACTACCACAGGCCACTTTTTGCCACGTCTTAGTAAAAGGACCCCTTAGGTTGTATATGTGCTGCTGTGGCTACAGATTTGTTTCTTAGCTTAATTTTATAATAGGACCCCTGTAAAGAAAAGAATGTAGTTATTTTTGAATTATTTAATATGAACATATAAGCATTATACTACTCTAACCGCATCCTCATAACTATGCACAGTTTACGGATGAACACATGGAGCAAATCATGAGCAGGGCTCTAGCTGCATTTAAGAAAACCTATTCATAGAAAGAAAAGTGATCATTTAACAGCTCTACAGTTCCAAATAATACTTCTATCAATACTAATTTGTCAGCATTTAAGAATTGACCTGATAAAACAGGTAGACATTCAGATTTCAGCAAGATGTAGCAATGAAATCTATAAAGGCAAAGCACGCCTGTGCTGGTTGAGGCTTACAGGATAAACATTGTATAGTAAATATGGCAGCATCTGCTTCATAAGTACATAAGTAATGCCACACTGGGAAAAGACCAAGAGTCCATCAAGCCCAACATCGAGTCCACGACAGCGGCCAATCCAGGCCAAGGGCACCTGGCGAGCTTCCCAAACGTACAGACATTCTATACATGTTATTCCTGGAATTGTGGATTTTTCCCAAGTCCATTTAATAGTGGTTTATGGACTTGTCCTTTAGGAAACCGTCCAACCCCTTTTTAAACTCTGCTAAGCTAACCGCCTTCACCACGTTCTCCGGCAACAAACTCCAGAGTTTAATTATGCGTTGGGTGAAGAAATATTTTCTCCGATTTGTTTTAAATTTACTACACTGTAGTTTCATTGCATGCCCCCTAGTCCTAGTGTTTTTGGAAAGCGTGAACAGACGCTTCACATCCACCTGTTCCACTCCACTCATTATTTTATATACCTCTATCATGTCTCCCCTCAGTCGTCTCTTCTCCAAGCTGAAAAGCCCTAGCCTCCTTTGTCTTTCTTTAGAGGGAAGTCGTCCCATCCCCGCTATCATTTTAGTCGCTCTTCACTGCACTTTTTCCAATTGTACTATATCTTTCTTGAGATGCGGCGACCAGAATTGAACACAATACTCAAGGTGTGGTCGCACAATGGAGCGATACAACGGCATTATAACATCCTTCTATTTCATTGACCTAGAGACTGAATTTCCTCTAAGTATTGCTGCACTTTTGTGGGGTCTGTAAATGTATGTGATTGATTTTTGAAAGTGTAAGAATGGCCAGGTAGAAGAGTCAGTATTACGCTACAAGTTGTTGGAGCTGCAGCCTATAAGATAGGAATTGTTTATGCTTAATCACGGTGTCTTTGGCAAAATCTAGAAGTAGAATTTTAGAACTATACCATTGCAGGTTAGGAATTTGTTTAACCTTCATAAGCATTTCCCAAAGTCGTTGGTACCAGAGTATTTTTATAATAAACGGTTTGGGTCCCTTATGTGATGTCAATCTGAAGGCAGGAACCCTAGGGGCTCTTTCTATTTCAAACAGCATTTTGAATTTAATTTATAAAAGTTTAGGCAGCATTTCCTCAATAAAAGCAACTGCGTTAGAGTCCTCTGCACCTTCAGGTATGATGAGGAGACGAAGATTGTTCCAACTTGGCCCTCAGCAGCTCCCGATTATAGCTGTGTATAGAGTCTTCAACATCCGGTACTGTGAAGGGGCATAATCGAATGTCGCCGGCCAAATAGATCGCCGGCGATCTATGTTGGCGGCAGCACTACAGCTGGCCGGAACCGTATTATCGAAAAAGATGGCCGGCCATCTTTTTTTTCGATAATACGGTTTGGCCCGGCCAAATGCCGTGGAGTTCGCCGGGTTTGAGATGGCCGGGTTTGTTTTTCAGCGATAATGGAAAGTTATGTCGGCCATCTCAAACCCCGGCCAAACTCAAGGCATTTGGCCATGGGAGGAGCCAGCAGTTTTAGTGCACTGGCCCCCCTGACATGCCAGGACACCAACCAGCCACCCTGCGGTGGACTTCAGAAAAGCTCCCACGTGCATAGCTCCCTTACTTTGGGAGCTGAGCCCCCCAAACCCCCCCCCCCAAACCCACTACCCACAAATGTACTGCACCCACTAAAATTGCTCCAGGGACCTGCTTACAGCCTCTAGGACTTATTGCTGCTGTATAACTTTGGCACACCAGTTCACACCTGAAGACTAATCTCTCTGAAAAAGTCCTTTCTTGAAATAAGCACGTTTACTCACAGTTAACTGCAGATCAGAGGTTGTGCCCACTGGCAAAGAGTCCCCTGGTACTAAGATTAGCAGTAGGTCAGAGCTGGCACAATGGTGTACAATGCCCTCTTTCAGCACCATTCAAGGTAAGAGCTACGTTCTCTAAAGTGGATAACACAGGAAAGGGAACTAAAACTGGCTTACAAAAATGGCCACTACCACATGGACTACAACAGGAAACAAAACAGGGCACACTCTGACCCAGTTAGCAGGGGGGAAAAGCACCATGGGAGTAGAGCCCAGTACCCTACACCCACCACAATGCATTGCTAATGTGAGTCTGCAGGGCACCTAACAGAAAAGGTGTCACACTCGCCCGAGAGCCACATCGCAACCAGGGAAAGGCTGTCGGAGGATACAACACATTCTGCTGTCATGGAGGTGGGTACGGCATTTGAGGCTGGCATACAGGCTGGCAAAAAAGGTTTTTAGTTTTATTTTTTTAGTTTGGAAGGTGATTGGTGACCACTGGGGGAGTATGGGGAGGTCATCCCTCATTCCCTCCAGTGGTCATCTGGTCAGTTGGGGCACTGTTTTGAGGCTTGGTCGTGAACATAAAAGGACCAAGTAAAGCCGGCGAAATACTGCTTAACGCCGCTTTTTTTTCCATTATCAGCGAAAGCCGGCCATCTGGTAGCCACGCCCATGCCCGCCCATGTCCCGCCTTCGCTAATCTACCGACACACCCCCTTGAACCTTCGCCGGCGAAGCGTCAGGAAAGCGGAGATGCTGTCAAAAATGCCGCTTTCGATTATACCGATTTCGCCGCTTTTAGGAAATCGCCAGCCATCTCCCGATTTGTGTCAGAAGATGGCCGGTAATCACTTTCGATTATAAGCTGGATAGTCTCCAAATTAGAAGTGCGGTCCAAGCAGGATTTTAATTTGCAGTGTATTTCTGCAATTTCCATCTTGCGAGCTGCCATGCTGGAAGCATTGTCTTGCGGCATATTTTTGATTGCTGCAAGTTCAGCCATCACTGGTTCTAGTAAGTCTTGCTGCTCATGGATAGGCACCATTTTGATTGGTGTGGGACAATCTTGGTTAAGCCTTTTACTGCTGGTTCCTGTGATGTATGGGGTTTCCAACTTATTGTTTTTGTTAGATGCCATCATTTATCTTGCTGGTATTAAAAAATAGAAGTGTAAAGATTCGGTTTGCTAAATGATTGTAGAATTAAAGAAATGCAGTGTGGAGAAGCAAATGAATTATACTGCCATCTGTTAGTGAGCCAGGCTCTGCCCCCAACTCCTAGTGGATTTTGAGAGTGCAGCAAGGTGCAAGCATTTTTTGGGCGTTGCAAGCAGTGAAGTAAATTCAAATCTCAGGTCCTCGAAAAGCACTTCTAGAGAAGAGGAGGGAGATGGTCCCCTTTGAAGATTCCTTCTCTCATTGTTAATACAGTAGTAGCTATAAGTACTACTACTACTACTACTACTTAACATTTCTAAAGCACTACTAGGGTTACGCAGCGCTGTACAGTTTAACAAAGAAGGACAGTCCCTGCTCAAAGGAGCTTACAATCTAAAGGACAACATGTGCCATTCTTACCATTCTCAATCCTACATGTTCCTAACCTACCCCCATGCCCCTTCTGGCTACTTTCCTCTCTTCGTCATCCTATACTACATAACCTCCATGCCCCATTCCTGGATCATCTACCCCCCCCACCGAACCCATTCCTGTATCCTCTCTCTCTCTCCTACCATTTAAGGTCCATTCCTAGGCCATTTCCTTCTCACCTTTTTAATCTCTTCATGTTATCCTCCTAGGACTTCTTCTGTCCCTCCTACCCTTCCCTCCATGGCTCATTCTTGAGTTCTCTTCTTTTTTTTTCCTGCCTTCCTAACCTTTCCATTCCATTTCTTCCTCATTGCCCCTTCTCCAGTCCTTGTCTCATGTAGTTGGGCATCTTCATACCTCAGAATAAGAATCAAATTCATTGTGGAATCAGGCTAGCTGATCAGCATCAGTCAGCCCCTGTGTGATGTGCCCAAAACAGAGGCACTGTGGTTGAAACATTAGCAAAATTCAGCACATGGCTTGTGAATCGGGAGGAGTAGCCTAATTGTTACAGCAGTATGACTTGAGATCCAGGGAAGCCCAGTTCATCTTCAGCTGCTACTCCTTGTGATCTTGTGCAATTCATTTAACCCTTCATTACCTCAGGTACTAACTTGGATTGTGAGCTCTCTGGACACAGGAAAATATCTACTGTACCTGAATGTAATTCACCTGGAGCTACTGCTGAAAAAAAGTATAAGCACACTCACAGGCTCTGGGCAGCCCCACCCCTTTTACCATACAGTTATCCTGTTCCCCCCCCCTCCCCCATCCCTACCATGAGTGCTGCTGCCATAGGATCAATGATCATGTTAACTCATAGACCACATGTTGAATTTTGCTTTTTGTGAAATCATTCTGCTGCTACTGTTGGTGGATTGCTAGTGGACTGGGGAGTCACTTGGCACCAACCAAGAAGAATTTTCCTGAGCCAGTGAATCTGAATGCCGATGCTGTATCATGGTGGTGGGCTACTGGGCCACCAAGTCCCTCCTTCCTTGCCCAGACCCTCTCATTGTGGGAGCAGCATGAGTACAATTTACACCACTGACTGACAACAAAGGTCTCTGCACAAGAACCACATTTTATCTGGCCACAGAAATTAAGGATGTGCTTTTATCTGAAAACCACACTGAAACAAGAAGGAAATTTGTCTCATTTAGTGTGGTATTCAAAAGAAATTGAATGTTAGTGGTTGTTAATGCATACTAAAATGGGAAAATTCACACCAACTAGATCAAACAAAACTAAGTCGTAGCAAAATCTGGGTTTAGTGTGTTCTAATGTGGGACATTTCTGCGTGCTAGATGTACCGTGGCATTATGTTAAGGATTTTTTCAGTTTGTTTTTTGCAGGTCCTGTACTAAGTTTTCCATTAGCACAGGGGACTTGCAAATAATAATAATAATAATGCAAGAGAACATACTGCCTCATGTTTAGGGGGCACTAAATGCTTTTGTGTTGTCGGTGTTTTCCAGTTAGTGCATGCTGATATGAACATGCTAGCCATATAATTCTTCCATGCCCATTCCCCACCCATGATATGCCCCATCCTAAAATAATTGGGACAAAATGCTTTCATGCATTTTGCAGTAAGCTTTATTCCTTCATTAAGCAATCATTAGTGCATAACAAGGTTTAGTAAAAGGGTCCCTAAATAAATATATAGTGGAATTAGAAAGGAAAAGTCCATTGATCGTTATTAAATTTTGGGGTTTTGCCAGGTTCTTGGGGCCTGGATTGGCCGCTTTCGGAGACGGAGTGCTGGGCTTGATGGGCCTTTGGTCTTTTCCCAGCGTGGCAGTGCTTATGTGCTTATGTTCAAAGAAGAGAGGCCAAAATGAATGGAGCTCCTTTCGTATGAGGAAAGGCTAAAATGGTTAGGGCTCAGCTTGAATAAGAGATGGCTGAGGAGAGAGATGATTGAGGTCTACAAAATCCTGAGTGGTGTAGAACGAGTAGAAGTGAATTGATTTTTTACTCTTTCAAAAAGTACAAAGACTAGGGGACACTTAATGAAGTTACATGGAAATACTTTTAAAACAGGAGGAAATATTTTTTTCACTCAGTTAAACTCTGGAGATCATTGCTGGAAGATGTGGTAACAGCAGTTAGCGCACCTGTGTTTAAAAAAGATTTGGACAAGTTTCTGGAGGAAAAGTCCATAGTCTGCTATTGAGCTAGACATAGGGAAGTCATTGCTTGCCCTGGGAGTGCTAGCAAGGAATGTTGCTACTACTACTTAGGTTTCTGCCAGGTACTTGCAAATTGAATTGGCCACTGAAACAGAATAAGGATACTGGGCTAGATGCAGTGGTGTGCTGGAGCCAGCTCGCACCGGCTCGCAAGAGCCGCTTGTTAAATTTACTGGCATCTTGGGAGCCGGTTGTTGGCCAGTACGAGTTGGCTCGCCTCTGCTCCCCCGCTGCCCCGGTCGTCCATCATCCGTCTTCCCTGTGCTCCCCGACAGACCTGGTTTCCTTCCTGCGCCGCTGCTTGCCTTTAAAAATTTTATTTTCCTTCGAGGTGCACCGGCGTTGAAGGGAAGGCAGCAGGCTTAGCTCGGTTTCAGCCTTGCGTTCCCTTCCTGTTCCCTCGCATCATGGCTCCGCCCTCTTCTGACGTATTTCCTGTATGCGCGAGGGTGGAGCCATGATGCGAGGGAACAGGAAGGGAACGCAAGGCTGAAACCGAGCTAAGCCTGTTGCCTTCCCTTCAACGCCGGCGCGCCTCGAAGGAAAATAAAATTTTTAAAGGCAAGCAGCGGCACAGGGAGGAAACCAGGTCTGTCGGGGAGCACAGGGAAGACGGATGATGGACGACCGGGGCAGCGGGGGGGGGGGGGGGGCTGGAAGAAGGCAGATGGAGGGGAGGAGGGCACAGGGGAGACGAGGGTTGCTGGACATGGGTGGATCATGGAGGGGATGGCAGGGGGAGACGAGGGTTGCTGGACATGGGTGGATCATGGAGGGGATGGCAGGGAGAGACGAGGGTTGCTGGACATGGGTGGATGGAGGGGAAAGGAGGGTTGCTGGACATGGGTGGATGCAGTGGAGGGGGGAGAGGAGGGTCGCTGGACATGGGTGGTTGGAGCATGGAGGGCAGGGAGGAGAGGAGGGTTGCTGGACATGGTGGATGGAGGGCAGGGGAGAGGAGGGTTGCTGGGCATGGGTGGATGGAGGGCAGGGGAGAGGAGAGGAGGGTTGCTGGACATGGGTGGATGCAGGGCAGGGGGGAGAGGAGGGTCGCTGGACATGGGTGGATGGAGGGCAGGGGGAGAGGAGGGTTGGTGGACATGGGTGGATGGATGGCAGGGGGAGAGGAGGGTTGCTGGACATGGGTGGATGGAGGGGAGAGGAGGGTTGCTGGACATGGGAGGATGGAGGAGAGAGGAGGGTTGCTGGACATGGGTGCATGGAGAGCAGGGGAGAGGAGGGTTGCTGCTGGACATGGGTGCGTGGAGGGCAGGGGGGAGAGGAGGGTTGCTGGACATGGATGGAGGAGAGGGAAGGGAGAGAGAAGAAATGCTGGACATGAATGGAAGGGAGGGAAGAGTGAGGAATGAGATGAGAAGAGGGAAAAGGAAGAGAGGAGAATAACTGCACATGGATGGAGAAAATAGGCTGAAGCTGGATCCACTGGACAGTCAAGTCTGCGGAGGACCAGAAATGAAGAAGAAAGAAGGAAAGAAAAGAAATAAATGGAAAGGAAGCCCTGGAAATGGAGTTAAGAGGACAGATAGCAGCAGAATCGGATACTGGGCCGGCATGATCAGAAAAACAAAGTCACCAGACAACAAAGGTAGAAAAGATCATTTTATTTTCATTATAGTGTTTGGAATATGTCCACTTTGAGAATCAGGTGCTCAACATTAAAAGTTTATTTTTATTTACTTATTTATGGCATTTTATCCCACATTAAACATGAATTAGATTGCCCCCCCCCCCCCCCAGGCTCTCTCCCCGGCTATAACCTGCTCTGTAATTTGGGGGGGGGGCGCAGAGGTGGACGGGGAGGAGCGCAGAGGTGGACGGGTGGGGGCGCAGAGGTGGACGGGGGGGGGGGGGGGGGCGCAGAGGTGGACCGGGGAGAGAGCCTGTTGTTAAACATTTACCAGCACACCACTGGCTAGATGGTATGGCTAGTTTTATGATCGAATAAGAGAGCCCCAAGAAAAAATGGAACCTCTAATCACTAGAAACATCCCTAATGAAAGTGTTCTATTTACTGTTTTCCACAGTCGTGTTCTTAAAATTTCTATTACTTTTGTTTTTACAGCTGAAGTGTCCTCAAATTCTCCATTTATAAATGACTGCTCCCAATTATACAGCATTAGTTGTCTGAAATCCACCGAACACAGTCAAATGATCCTCACAATTAAACATGCGCTCTGCACGCATCAGCTGCCACCTTCAGCTTACAGAAGCTTATTTCTTTTATTGAAAATTGGCTTATGCTGAATATATTTCTGGCAAAAAAACATTCTCTGAGTTGGAAACTATAGTCCCTTGGCTTCCATTTTATTACAAAGTGAAAATAAATAAGTGAAATGTATGCTAGGCTGTAATCTGATAACAGCCAAGAAATTGCTGCCGCAGCTTATGTTCAGTTTCACCCCCAAAAGCAAATAGTTCATGAAAAAAGGCAAATAGGGCTTAAGGTTTGGCCTCCTCACTAATGCTAACCATACGTGGCATGTTCCTAATCTTGTCTTTTTACTCCTTCATGCAGCTGGGAAGAATGAGTAGCACCTGGCAGTCTTTTTTATGTAAATTGCTGGCAGGGCCGTGCCGATGCGGTAAGCGGGGTAAGCACCGCAGGGGGGCGCCCACCTCTGGAGGGCGCCGCCGCGGTGCTTACTCTCGCCCCGCGCCGCCGAGGCCTTTAAATCTTTTACCTGGTCGCAGCAGCGTCAGTGAAAGCGCTGCCGACGTCTCCCTTCCCTTGCACTCATTGGTTCCCTCAGTGTCCCGCCTTCTAGAAGAAGGCGGACACTGAGGGAACCAAGAGCGCGAAGGGAGATGTCGGCAGCGCTCCGCTTTCACTGACGCTGCTGCGACCGGAAGTAAAAGATTTAAAGGCCCCAGGGTGCGGAGGAAAGAGCAGAGGCATAGGCGCCCCGTATAAGAGGCTTGGGGAGGCTAAGCCTCCCCAGCCCAACCATGACCTTTAAAACCGGCTCCGGTCCCCACCTGGCAGTGTTGACGGCGTCCCCTGTGCCTTTGAGCAGCTTACCGGCACACGCAGCACTTCTCTTGTTTCTCCTCTTCGTTGCCGTCGCGTCGTCCCACCCCCCCTTCACGCGATTTGCGAACCGCGCTGCCGCTTAGCACTGCTTAAAAAAAAATTTACACGTCAGCAGGAACAGGCTGCTTCAGCCAATCCCAGGAGCCTTCCTTCAGCCCTTGGGCGGAACACGCTGAAGGAAGGCCCCTGGGATTGGCTGAAGCAGCCTGTTCCTGCTGATGTGTAATTTTTTTTTTTAAGCAGTGCTAAGCGGTTCGCGAATCGCGTGAAGGGAGAGGACAATTTGCTGGAAATGGAGGGGAAGGGAGAGAGAGGAGGATTGCTGGTTATGGATGGAGGAGGGAAGGGCAGAGAGGGACAAGGATGGACATGGGGGCCCACGGAGAGGACAATTTGCTGGAAATGGAGGGGAGGGGAGGGGAGAGAGGAGGATTGCTGGCTATGGATGGAGGAGGGAAGGGCAGAGGGGGACAAGGATGGACATGGGGGCCCACGGAGAGGACAATTTGCTGGAAATGGAGGGGAGGGGAGAGAGGAGGATTGCTGGCTATGGATGGAGGAGGGAAGGGCAGAGGGGGACAAGGATGGACATGGGGGCCCAGGGAGAGGACAATTTGCTGGAAATGGAGGGGAGGGGAGAGAGGAGGATTGCTGGCTATGGATGGAGGGAAGGGCAGAGGGGGACAAGGATGGACATGGGGGCCCAGGGAGAGGACAATTTGCTGGAAATGGAGGGGAGGGGAGAGAGGAGGATTGCTGGCTATGGATGGAGGAGGGAAGGGCAGAGAGGGACAAGGATGGACATGGGGGCCCAAGGAGAGGACAAATTGCTGAAAATGGAGGGGAGGGGAGGAGGATTGCTGGCTATGGATGGAGGAGGGAAGGGCAGAGAGGGACAAGGATGGACATGGGGGCCCAGGGAGAGGACAATTTGCTGGAAATGGAGGGGAGGGGAGAGAGGAGGATTGCTGGCTATGGATGGAGGAGGGAAGGGCAGAGGGGGACAAGGATGGACATGGGGGCCCAGGGAGAGGACAATTTGCTGGAAATGGAGGGGAGGGGAGAGAGGAGGATTGCTGGCTATGGATGGAGGAGGGAAGGGCAGAGAGGGACAAGGATGGACATGGGGGCCCACGGAGAGGACAATTTGCTGGAAATGGAGGGGAGGGGAGAGAGGAGGATTGCTGGCTATGGATGGAGGAGGGAAGGGCAGAGGGGGACAAGGATGGACATGGGGGCCCAGGGAGAGGACAATTTGCTGGAAATGGAGGGGAGGGGAGAGAGGAGGATTGCTGGCTATGGATGGAGGAGGGAAGGGCAGAGGGGGACAAGGATGGACATGGGGGCCCAGGGAGAGGACAATTTGCTGGAAATGGAGGGGAGGGGAGAGAGGAGGATTGCTGGCTATGGATGGAGGAGGGAAGGGCAGAGAGGGACAAGGATGGACATGGGGGCCCAAGGAGAGGACAAATTGCTGAAAATGGAGGGGAGGGGAGGAGGATTGCTGGCTATGGATGGAGGAGGGAAGGGCAGAGAGGGACAAGGATGGACATGGGGGCCCAGGGAGAGGACAATTTGCTGGAAATGGAGGGGAGGGGAGAGAGGAGGATTGCTGGCTATGGATGGAGGAGGGAAGGGCAGAGAGGGACAAGGATGGACATGGGGGCCCAAGGAGAGGACAAATTGCTGGAAATGGAGGGGAGGGGGAGGAGGATTGCTGGCTATGGATGGAGGAGGGAAGGGCAGAGAGGGACAAGGATGGACATGGGGGCCCAAGGAGAGGACAAATTGCTGGAAATGGAGGGGAGGGGAGGAGGATTGCTGGCTATGGATGGAGGAGGGAAGGGCAGAGAGGGACAAGGATGGACATGGGGGCCCAGGGAGAGGACAATTTGCTGGAAATGGAGGGGAGGGGAGAGAGGAGGATTGCTGGCTATGGATGGAGGAGGGAAGGGCAGAGGGGGACAAGGATGGACATGGGGGCCCAGGGAGAGGACAATTTGCTGGAAATGGAGGGGAGAGGAGAGAGGAGGATTGCTGGCTATGGATGGAGGAGGGAAGGGCAGAGAGGGACAAGGATGGACATGGATGGGAGGACAGGACCCAGGGAGAGAGAAGAAATTGCTGGAAATGGATCTAGAGCAAGAAATGAAGAAGAAAGGAGGAAAGTAAAGAAATAAATGGAAAGGAAGCCCTGGAAATGGAGTTAAGAGGACAGATAGCAGCAGACTCAGATACTGGGCCAGCATGATCGGAAAAAGAAAGTCACCAGACAACAAAGGTAGAAAAAAATCATTTTATTTTCATTTTAGCGTTTGGAATATGTCTACTTTGAGAATTTACATCTGCTATCTTATTTTGCAATGTATAGCAATTTGTTTCTAAGAATATTGCTGACAATTCCTGTCAGTGTAGCAAGTGGTGAGCGATCATTTTCACCGGGGGGGGGGGGGGGGGGGGCGCCAACTGATAGTCTGCAGGGGGGCGCCAGAGACCCTAGGCACGGCCCTGATTGCTGGTACAGTATAATAAGTCCAAAATGGCAGAAGAAACTTCTAGTAATTATAGGGAGAGATGCCAATGAAACTACTGTCACTACCAGCCTGAACCCAAAGAACATTTTACAAAATGAATAATGCAAAACTCTACTGTATTTTCCTCAACTGGGATTTGGTAACAGAGGACCTAGAGGTGGGCCAAGTGAAAAGATGTTTTGCCTCCCCCTCACATATTACTGATATCACTCTTACATGCCGACATTTGAGGCAGATACGCCTTGGACTTCCAGGAGTGACTGTATTTATTCATTTGGATTTACTGCCGGATTCTATATCATGTGCCTATCGCTCTGTCCTGAAATCTAAGCTTATTCCATAACAACGAGAGTAACTTTTTCTTGGCTTAGCAAGCTAATCAGCGTTGATAACAGCACCTAACAAACAATAATGAGCACTAATTGGCAATAATTAGAATTTACATGCACAACTCTTAAGCATATTCTGTAAAGAACTGTGCCTAAATTCTAATGCACGCAGTTCAAAAAGGGTGTGATTATGGGTGAGAAAATGGGCGTTTTGTAGGCATGCCGAAATTTACACATATAGTTATAGAATATGGCCCAGTGCCTGTAAATCTACACCACGTTTTCATTGGTGTAAATGGAGGTGTGTAATTTTAGGCGTTGAGATATCAACTAAGTGTATTCTATATACTGTGCATAAATGTAGGTGCCACTTATAGAATACGCTTTGCTGGAAATGTTTACTGTGTGGATTTTTAGGTGTCTTATATAGAATCTGGCCGTTAGCTCTTGTCTTTTCAATAGTAGCTCCAGGTGAGTTGCATTTGGGTACAACAGGTATTTGGCAGGCAACAGAGGGCTCATAGGTAAAAGGTCAATTCTATAAATTAGTGCCTCAGTCTAGTTACCCCAATGCCATGCACTTAGCACAAATTCTAAAATGGCAACTTAGTGCCAAGATTCCAATATAGAGTACCATATGTAAGCATGCCCCCTTACGCCATGTCAATGGCAGGCATAAGTTGGTGCTCCTAGATGTGCCACGTGACACATGTAGTTTATAGTATTCTATAAACCAGGCATGTAACTGGGAGGCACGGCTATGGCCTGCCTATGCTCCACCCATGTGTTTGCCCCCATTGCAATTAAGGGCTATGACACTTAGGCACTACCGTATAAAACAGGGCCTAGTACACATGGAGGGGCATAATCGAAAGGGACGCCCAAGTTTTCCTGAGGACGTCTTCGCAGGACATCCCGTCGAAGGGGTGGGGAAACCTGTATTATTGAAACAAGATGGGCGTCCATCTTTCGTTTCGATAATATGGTCAGGGACGTCCAAATCGCAAAATGTAGGTCGACCTTAGAAATGGTCGGCCTTAGAGATGGTCGTCCTCGATTTTTGGCGATAATGGAAACCGAGGACACCCATTTCAGAAACGACCAAATCCAAGTCCTTTGTTCATGGGAGGAGCCAGCATTCGTAGTGCACTGGTCCCCCTGACATGCCAGGACACCAACCGGGCACCCTAGGGGGCACTGTAGTGGTTTTCAGAAATTGCTCCCAGGTGCATAACTTTCTTACCTTGTGTGCTGAGCCCCCCAACCCCCCCCCCCCCAAAACCCACTCCCCACAACTGTACACCACTACCATAGCCCTAAGGGGTGAAGGGGGCACCTACATGTGGGTACAGTGAGTTTCTGGTGGGTTTTGAAGGACTCACATTTACCACCACAAGTGTAATAGGTAGGGGGGAATGGGCCTGTGTCCGCCTGCCTGAAGTGCACTGCACCCACTAAAACTGCTCCAGGGACCTGCATACTGCTGTCATGGGTATGACATTTGAGGCGGGGATAGAGGCTGGCAAAATATATTTAAAAAGTTTTTTTTTAGGGTGGGAAGGGGTTAGTGACCACTGGGGGAGTAAGGGGAGGTCATCCCTGATTCCCTCTAGTGGTCATCTGGTCAGTTCGGGCACCTTTTAGAGGCTTGGTTGTAGCAAAAAATGGAACAAGTAAACTCGCCCAAGTGCTCGTCAGGGATGTCCTTCTTTTTTCCATTATCGGTCGAGGACGCCCATGTTTTAGGCACGCCCCAGTCCCGCCTTCGCTACGTTTCCGACACGCCCCTGTGAAATTTGGTCGTCCCCGCGACGGAAATCAGTTGAGGAAGTATAAAGTCGGCTTTCAATTATGCCGATTTGGGCGACCCTGGGAGAAGGACGCCCATCTCCCGATTTGTGTCGAAAGATGGGCGCCCTTCTCTTTTGAAAATAAGCCTGCTAGGCAACTGTCAAATTAATGACACCATTGATGCGCATAAGTGGTACTGACCTCTAGGCACCACTTTATAGACTTGACCCCTAAATTTCTACCTGAGGTGATGGAGGCTTAAATGACTTGCCTAAGAACACATGGAATGTCAGGGAGAAATGAACCCTGGCATCCCTGGTTCTCATCTTCTGCTCCGCATATTAGCCTACTCTTAGTGGCTCTTCGCTGCTCTTCAAATCAGCCTCTGGAGTTACTGAATAGTGAAGTACCTATTCCTTTCATTTGTATAAATGGGGTGGTTTTGGTATTGAAGAAAATGATACCACTGAACCCTACAAAGGTACATGGCATGGCCCAACATGATAACTGTCTAATGAAAATGGCATAATTGCAAGTGAAACCTCCAGAAGTAATTAATTTATATGATAACATCTTAAATTTGTATAAATTTGTTGAAACCCACTTTAAGTTTTTCCACAGCATCACTAACCTTAGTGGTTGTAGAGATCATTGCAAAGCTTAAATGAGAAGGGAATGTGGATATTAGCTTTGCAGGAAGCAGTACTGAAGATGGCTACACCTGATATGGCCCCATTAACAGGAATGGTAGAGACCTTCACAATGTCTGATTTTAGGCATGCTTCAGACAGATGTAGAATTCAACAATTGAAAAGGTTGAGAGAACAGGTAGAAAAGACATAGGGAGGAGTTGTTGAGTTGCATAAGAAATTTTGTGTGTGCATCTAGCAAAATTGGATGGATCTCTACTGAGCAAACTGGGTGGACTATCTTGGTCTTTATCTGCTGCTGTTTGCTATTGTGACAGGAATTCCAAAAGTCTGGTCCTTACATCAGGGCTTGGGGCTGTTTTACTAAGCTGCGTTAGATGCTAATGCATACCTAAAAGGAAAACATGGCCTAACACAGGATGCACTAAGTGCATGGCATTAATTTGTTTATATTTTGGGGGGGAGGAAGCTTATCAGAGGCACTAAGAGAAGGCAGTAAGTGCTCCCATGTTATTTTTTTGTAATGGCTACATGCTAATATTAACATTAGCGCACAGCCATATATTGAAGAAATAGAAAAAGAATGAATTTATGACCATGCTAGAAATGGGCTTCCTGTGTGGATACAGGGCCGTGCCTAGGGTCTCTGGTGCCCCCCTGCAGACTATCAGTTGGCGCTCCCCCCCCCCCCCGTGAAAATGATCACGCCCCCCCCCCCTGGTGAAAATGATCACTCACCACTTGCTACACTGACAGGAATTGTCAGCAATATTCTTAGAAACAAATTGCTATACATTGCAAAATAAGATAGCAGATGTAAATTCTCAAAGTGGACATATTCCAAACGCTAAAATGAAAATAAAATGATTTTTTTCTACCTTTGTTGTCTGGTGACTTTCTTTTTCCGATCATGCTGGCCCAGTATCTGAGTCTGCTGCTATCTGTCCTCTTAACTCCATTTCCAGGGCTTCCTTTCCATTTATTTCTTTACTTTCCTCCTTTCTTCTTCATTTCTTGCTCTATATCCATTTCCAGCAATTTCTTCTCTCTCCCTGGGTCCTGTCCTCCCATCCACGTCCATCCTTGTCCCTCTCTGCCCTTCCCTCCTCCATCCATAGCCAGCAATCCTCCTCTCTCCCCTCCCCTCCATTTCCAGCAAATTATCCTCTCCCTGGGCCCCCATGTCCATCCTTGTCCCTCTCTGCCCTTCCCTCCTCCATCCATAGCCAACAATCCTCCTCTCTCCCCTCCCCTCCATTTCCAGCAAATTGTCCTCTCCCTGGGCCCCCATGTCCATCCTTGTCCCTCTCTGCCCTTCCCTCCTCCATCCATAGCCTGCAATCTTCCTCCCCTCCATTTCCAGCAATTTGTCCTCTCCCTGGGCCCCCATGTCAATCCTTGTCCCTCTCTGCCCTTCCCTCCTCCATCCATAGCCAGCAATCCTCCTCTCTCCCCTCCCCTCCATTTCCAGCAAATTGTCCTCTCCCTGGGCCCCCATGTCCATCCTTGTCCCTCTCTGTCCTTCCCTCCTCCATCCATAGCCAGCAATCCTCCTCTCTCCCCTCCCCTCCATTTCCAGCAATTTGTCCTCTCCCTGGGCCCCCATGTCCATCCTTGTTCCTCTCTGCCCTTCCCTCCTCCATCCATAGCCAGCAATCCTCCTCTCTCCCCTCCCCTCCATTTCCAGCAAATTGTCCTCTCCCTGGGCCCCCATGTCCATCTTTGTCCCTCTCTGCCCTTCCCTGCTGCATTCATAGCTAGCAATACTCCTCTCTCCCCTCCCCTTCCAGCAATTTGTCCTCTCCCTGGGCCCTGCTGCTGCCTCCCATCCATGCCTCTCTGCCCTCCCATCCATGCCCTCCCATCCATGCCTCTCTGCTCTTTCCTCCGCGCCCTGGGGCCTTTAAATCTTTTATTTCCGGTCGCATCAGCGTCAGTGAAAGCGGAGCGCTGCCGACGTCTCCCTTCCCTTCGCGCTCTTGGTTCCCTCAGTGTCCGCCTTCTTCTGTAAGGATGAACAAAGCCCATTTCTTAGTCCGAAAGACTAAAAATTAATAGGCAGATACCATGAACTGTATTCAGCTGCTGTTTGCCTGCCATTATGTGAATTACTTTCAAGATCTGGCCATTCAGCAGCTTTGTTTTTTTTTCTGGTAATGACATCATGCATAATGACTAAAGCAGCAGGCTGAAAACCAAATGATGCTCCTTCTGATCTTGGGCAAGTCATTTCACTCTCCATTGCCTCATCCACAAATTAGATTGTAAGTCCACTTGGGCAAAGTGATAACTAGAAAAGGTGAATAATTAACTCTATAATCCAAATCAAACAGTTGCATGCAGATGCTCCAGAACTCAGCTGATATACTGTGGGCCAATCAGAGTATGCCTGATGCTCTCTGATTAATGGCATCACTTCCAGGAACTATGCCATTAGCAGTAGCCTAACGGTTAGTGCATGAGCCTGAGATCCAGGGGAGCTGGGTTTGATTCCCACTGCAGCTCCCAGCTTATGGCTCTGGGCAAGTCACTTAACCCTCCATTGACCTGGGTACAAAAATGAGTACCGGTATACAATATTTAAACTGCTTTGATTGTAGCCATAGAAAGGTAGTATATCAAGTTCCACCCCCTATGCTCATAAAGGTTCTTGGATAACCCCATGGTGTTTTTGCAGGGTTTTTGGAAGAGATAGAAAAGGGGCAGAGAGAGAGTGAGGATTTGTTCCCATGAATAGGAGTCTGAGAAGTGCCAGCTCTAAGAGACTGTCAACTGTGAGGATCTAGAGAGAAAGGTGAGCTGGAGAAAAGAGTGCTCTTCCCCCTTCATTCTGTACTAAAAGACAGTTATAGATACACAAGGAATGTACCTGCATTGCATCTCAGATTGCATGGAGTGAACTGATATCCTAGTTGAGGTTGCATGCCAGGGGAGTAGTAAGTTAAAAAAAAAAAGATTCAACAGATATCACTATTCATGCTTCATTTATATGCCCAGTCAGATCTGTGCTCTAGGGCTAGTCTCTGCCACAGATTGCTTACTGTTACCACCAGCCATTGGTTATCAGAGCACTGTGCGGGACCAAGCAGCTTCATTGCCACTTATCAGCCTCTCTCCCATCCCCATGCAGTATATTTCTGCTGTGTGCAAAACTGAATAAAAATCTCTTCTCCAGCAAGGGCTCTGTATACTGGTTGCTAGTAATGGCCCAGAGACTGTAGAATCAAAGATGCAGTCTGCATCAGTTAGTGAACTTAACTGGAACAGCTGTGCATGGAACAGCTTATCTATCCTGCTGGGTTCAAACCGTTATCGAAACTAAAGGCCTTCGATTTAATCTTCAACTCTACTTTCCTACTCCTAATAGGATTAAGTCCAAGACTAGATTTTTGGCCAGTCTTTTTATATCAGGTGCCTGCCATATGGAATTCCATTCCATTACATATAAGAAGAACCACCAGTTATGTTGTTTTTAGGAAATTTTAAAAAATATTTCTTTTAAATAAATTTTTAGCTTAATAATTGTACACGCTGTAATTGATTCTGTATTGTTCAGTCACAGGGTTTGCCTGTTTTTCTTTAGTATTATCTGCACTGAACTCTTTTGGGTAGTGGCATGCTCAATTTCATTAAAACGAGTGTGCACAGCGACTGAAAACAGGACAGGGCACCAGGCAATGTGAGACCAGCGTGGGACAAACGCTTTAGCTGGCAGGGGTTGGGGACCCACGTCAGCCAAACCGGGGGTCCCACAGCCAATTTGGGGGGCCCAGCCCCCTGTGGCCTCCCATAGCTACACCACTGGTTGTGTACATCAAATTCCCATCGTTGCTACTGCTAGAAGGGAGTACCATAGCGAATGGCTCAGGCTACTCATGACTCAGAACATCACAGTACATTCTTCTCGGAGAGATGCACAGACCCCTTCATGCTTGCATAGCTATGTGAGTATGTTGCAGTTCAGTGCGGTCCTCTGAGCTATTTCTGACATACATCAAAATATTAATCCATCGCAAAGAATGAGAGCTGGAATTGTGGAGAATTTCTGCTCTTTACCATCACAGTTCTGCTTTTGAAACAATTCTAGTTGGTGTCTGAGGTGATCTAAAGTACTTACCTTTTACAAAGTGTCTGCATTATCCATAAATTGAAAGCTAGAAATGAAGAGTTATAATTTAGCATACAGAAAAGATCCCAGAATTTGTGAACTGCCTGTTTCCCTTGGAGAGAATATTGTTCAAAGCCATTTAAGTGGATAAATAATGATTCACTCTGAGAATTGGCCTAAAATGCAGTTCAGGAAGTATGCTTTGACAATTTTTTTTTTATCAGCTCCATCACTCTAAGATCAGTGAATTGTTAAGCAGTGCTTGGTGTGCATATACATTTCTTTAGTCCATGGAGCATCTTAGACTATAGCATTTATGTGCCCAGTATGTTTCTGACATTTTATAATATCTGATATAATGTAATTTCCTTATTGATATTAAGGTACATAACTGTTCAGTAAGAATTCTAAAGCAGTACAGACCTGCAGACATTATTAACAATCTGCATCCTCTGGGCATGGCAAGAATCAGGTGTAATCAAGTAATCTTAATTTTATTGACAAGAGAAAAGGAGGCAGGGATTGGTCCCATGGGTCGATTTAATTTGTTTCCATGCTGTCAAAGTGCAATTAAACAAAAATTCCAATATAGTCACTGGCAAAGGGCAAGTTCTCCCCAGCCCTTGCGTTTTGATAAGGTGAATTTAGCTGTGAGATCAGTGTCTGATTTATCTCTAGGGCTTTATCCCTTCCAGCTTAGTGCTTTTTTAATTATTTATTTGCTATTCTGGGATCTTTGCCAAGGGAGAGATCTACCTCGGTCTTGGGATGGAATTGCTCAGGTCAGCCAGGTCAAGATCCCTTATGCCAATAGGGATGGACTACTTGTCAAAATTAATCAATTGCTAAATGGTGATATCGCACAAGTTGTGCTCTTAATTAGCACAATATTGCACAATGGCACCTATCACGCAAGGTTATATTCTGTTCATGGAGATTTGGTCATGAAAGGGACAGTAAAACAATCATAAGAGACCATTGTTTGCTGGCAAAATTTTAAAGAACCTCCCCAGATACTTCCTGCCTGGGTTGACCATACAAATGGACTAATTCCCTTCAGAAAGTCAACATTCAAAGGCTAGAAATAAAGGAACACCAATTAAATGAATTAGCATTTACTCAGAAGCTGATATATTGGTGTGTGCTTCATACTGGACCTCTGCCAGAGAGGAAGATTTTCCCTTATTTCTTGGAGTGAAGTATAAAACACTGAGTTAAAGTTTCAGTGTTATTGGGGCATTTCCTCAGAATAGATCTTCCTGTCAGATTTGTTTGGCATCTTCCTTGAGCAGAGGTCCAGAATGTTCTGCTATTAGATAGGAAAGAACATTCTGGCAGCCTACTACATGTGTAATCTCAACAACAGTTCAGTATCTTTTCAGATGTCTTCTCTTCCTTCTGAAATGTGTTCTAACTAGGACTAACACCCCTGTAAGACTACAGTTCATCCTTGTTCCTCAACTAATGGTTTTTTTTTTAACTTTTTTTTGTTTATTCCAGCTAACAAATATAACCATGGGACCCAGTTACAGTCTTCAGCCAAAGAACAATAACTCCCCAATTAACAACCATTACTTAAAATTCTTCCCTCCTCCTCACCTCCCTGTCCCTGCCCCATTTTTTTGGAACATGTATTTTAGTTTGAATCATCCACTTACTTTGTCTGTTAGACTGAGAGTATCCAGTGTGAGTTTGATTTCATACTGTGTTGTAACACTGCCAAATTCTGACTGGAAAAAGGCATATACGTGCCCACCATTTCTCTAGTAAAATAAAAATACAGAAAAACTCCCTTATATGGCAGTGTTGAACCCTAGCAGTAGGACTGAAAAAATACTGCTAGCAGTTGCTGGTGCCATTTTGAATCTGGCTTCGGCAGAGACAGAAGCGACTGGAGATTGCTCCTATCCCAGACCTCTTAGACTATCTGGGACTGATGTGCCTGGGGAGGGGGGCTTATGGGTGATGGGGTCTTTGCGGGGTAAGAGAATCACTTTATTTGTTGAACTCTAGTCCTTTTAAGAAAAGTTTTCAAGTCTTTAGCATTGTACAATGGCAAAACTTGGTGGCCAGACCCAAGGGGCAGGCTTACAGGATTCCAGATGGGGGTCTATTCTGTGGCTGAAGACTATATTTGATGACTGAGCTGAATGGATAGAAGTTCTAAATGAAGAAAGAGCCCCAATCATAGCAATTGATTCATTTTTAAACATTTTTATTGAAATTATACTAATTTCCAAGGAGTATCACTTGTACAGAAATATGAAAAAAATAACAATAGAAGATCAAACAATTTTAAATTGACAAAAATAAATACTACCTTCCTTACTAAGTCCACGCCAATGTGGGGGAGTGAGCAAGTGAAAATCACAAGAAAACTGAAAGAAAGAATATCCTATCTAATATATCCAGACAACTTAAAGCAATCTAACAGCACAGGACTCATTCAGGTATAATAAATTATTGCAGAACGGTAGATACATCTCTGACTGGGGAACTCATGGTGACCTTCCTACTGCTAACAAAAGCGGAGACCTGAGAGGGTTCATAGAATACATATTTGATAGATTTTAATGTTATTACACATTTTCATGGAAACTTTAGAAAAAAGAGTGTACCCAACTGCAAAACAGCTGGTCTAAACTAACAGGAAATTTCTTCTTCTCCTCTGAGTTTCTTTGGCCAATTCTGGAAAAATCCATACTTGACATCCCAAGAAAAGCACTTATCTCTTCTTAAAATATAAATGTAACAACCAGTCACGATCTGATGGTAATGAAGAGTAATAATCAAAGTTGTTTTAATCAGAATCTCCATCTCAGATGATTTCAAAATGTCAGAAGCATTAAGGATGTTGGCTTCCAAATAGGTTTCAAAGACTCTTTTTTTTTTTTGCAGTAGGTAAATAATAAATCTGAGAAATTGGAGGCAAAGCTTTATCAGGAACTAAAAGAATCTCCTTCAAATAATGAGAAAACATGTCTCTAGGAGAGACTAGTTTCCACTAGGGAAATTAATCAGTCGAAGATTAGAGTAACGGAATTCTCAAGATTTTCAACTTTCCTCCTTAATACCATGTTCTCTTTCATAACAGCAAAGTTTACGATTTGAACATTCTTTATCGTATCATTTTGTTCCTGTAAGGATTGAGTCACTTGGGTAACTTGATTTAAACAGTAGCATACATTAAGGCAAACTGTACAGAAAGCACCTTACCCAATTCAGAAACAGCAGTACATATCGATTCCAAGGTAACGTAGATGGCTTCTGAAGCTGTATCTCAAATAATTTTGCCTTCAGCACACCACCTTCAACAGTAGCAGTCATGGTCTCCTTCCCAGTCTCGAGACTTCCCATTAGTAGCTGAGGTAGAGATGACCACGTATCAGGGGTCAAAGTAAGTTCTGAGCTGAAACCCGATGCCATTCTTCCTGGCAGTGGTGTAGAGGCAGCCGGTGACTTCCCAAATCCCTAGGGTTCAGATACTCCACACACCATAAAAGTGTCCATTGGACCTTACTGAAGAGAAGAAGGGTCCGGTAGGGACTCCGAGGGGAAAACCCTTACTTTCCACATTGTGGAGCTCCACACTGCCGTACAGTCTTGACTCCTCCCCTGAAGGCTCATCTTTCTGTAGTCAAATAGAGATCAGTTGTAATTAAATCTTTTATACAGTATCTTAAGTCACTTTGGGTTAGCTAATTAATAAACATTAATAAAACAAAGAGAACATTGCAGTCCTGTCCCCCCTCCTCACATAAAAAAATACATTCCTTGTATATTTTCCTTTGTAAATCACAACATATTAATTGAAGGGAATGAAAAGTAAACATTTTAAAGTGGAAAATCAGTTTCATCACTAGGTTTGTTCATTTTGGTTTGTCGAACTGGGCATGAAAGAAAAGCACGTGCCTGGGACATTCCCTGGAGTGATTATCTCTGAAAGTCAATGAGAGTGTAAATGGAAACAGACTCTGGAACTGCAGGAGACAGGTTACATCACACCACAAGCCTCAACTTGTTAGTTCAACACATAATATCACAGTAAGGATATGTTTTATAGTATTTATTTTAAATTGTGTCACTTGGGGTTGTCTTGTAGAAATGTGAATCTCATGTCAGTAGCAGCTCCTGTGAACTGATTGCAAAGTTTTGATTTTCAGATTTCAAAATGCGCTTGAGGTGAATTTTTATTTGTATATCAAACATTAATTTTAAAAGGTTTTTCTGGGAGTAAAAAGTGTTTTATACTCACAAACGGCCAATGACATCTCTAAGAAGAAGTATTTGGGGTGACAACAGGGGAAGAACAGCTGGCTAGGTATGGAAAAAGTGATATTTCTTTAAATCATAGCTCCCGTCCCCACATCTTTAAAATTATCTATAAAAGACACTACAAGAAAAACCCCTAAAGGCCTTCTTTGCATAAAGAACATACCCTATGCCAATTTCAGTTACCCCATAAAACTACTATTATAACTACATGATTGTAACATTCAACACATTTTTCTACATGGGAGTGAAGTCTGGATTCTACGTAAAAAGGGGCGCTCCATTTCCAAAACATAATCAAAGTGATTTGATAGTAGGGCTTTTTTTTTTACTTATTATAAATGATATGTTGGTTTGTATTTTATGTTTGTGTATGTTTTTAAGTTGATTTGTATTTTTATTATGGATGTTAATTTGTTCGCTGCCAAGTACTGTGGGATTGTGCGGCTAATAAATATTTTAAAGCAATAAATACTTCACATTCCCCAATATCATTTAACTACTGAAGAAATGTATTGTTCGAATGAGAGGTGCTGATCTAGAATGACTCCAAGATATCAAAAGAAGTTTACCAGCTGAACAGGGGTCCTGAACAAATCTGAGAAAAAGTAGTACAGAAAGGCCAACCTGTTAACCAAAAAGCAACTGTCTTAGTGGGATTAAGCATTCCATGAGCCAATTAGAGATTTAAGTTGAACAGTGCTCCATTACCTCTGAGTAAACAGAATCAGTATAATGTGCCAGTAGAATATTGTCTGCATAGTAATATACACATACCAGAATCATGGATAACAGTAGCTAAAGGACTCAAGTAAATATTGAATAATAAGGGTGATAGTACAGAGCCCTGTGGGACCCTACAGGTGAGGAATGTGTAAATGAAATGAAAGAATGAGACATAACTGAAAATGTATAGTTCTGTAAGAAAGAAGAAAACCAATTTAGGACTGTACCTGACACACTAAGCTAATCTATTCTGTTGTATGCATGCAAGATCCTGTTGTGTGTGCAAATCAAGTCATACATGTGTTACTTCATAGGTATACATATGCAGAAGCGATTTGCATTCACATTCAATTTTTATTGAAATATGACCTTCATCTTCCTTAGACACTGGTTGCCATTTAGAATAAGTAGTGTTGGTTGTTGCTCAGGAATTTGACCATTGGAACTCCCTTTCCAATAACACAATGGGAAGTGATGACAATGGATGCCAGCAATTCAGGTTGGAGAGCTCAGTACAAGTTGCATCCTGAATGGAACAGGAGTCTCAGTGGTTGATAAATCGCTTGGAGCTCAGGGCAGTTGCGGAATGCATAAACCTGTAAACCTGTTATACTAGGTAAGCCGCATTGAATCTGCTAATAAGTGGGAAAGCACGGGGTATAAGTGTTACAAATAAATAAATAATGCAGCTTCTCTCCCTTTCTGGTGGGGGCCCCGGTCTGACAATGTGATGACGATGGCTTACATCAACAAGCAAGGCAGGGCCCACAGTCATCCAGTGGTGGTGGAGGCAGCTGTCAGACTTGGGATTTCTTATACCAAGTAGTGCGCTGCTGAGCCCGGTACTCAGACCAGGTTTTGCTTGGTGGCTGGACAACCCTGGGTTTCACCTGCGCAGACCGCCGTTCCCTAGAGGTTGAGCCCCTAGGTGCGGGTGGCCTGCAGGACTTACGAGACAGAGCTGGACACAGGGTGGTGAACGTATCGGCCAGGCAGGCAGCAGGCAAGAGAGTAATCCAGGTACAGACAAAGTCAATAGGCAGACAACAGGCAAGAGAGTAATCCAGGCACAGGTAAGGTCAATAGGCAAGCAGCAGGCAAGAGAGTAATCCAGGTACAGGCAAAGTCAGTAGGCAGGCAGCAGGCAAGAGAGTAGTCCAGGTACAGGCAATGTCAATAGGCAGGCAGCAGGCAAGAGAGTAATCCAGGTACAGGCAAAGTCAGCAACGAGGGACAAAGTAGAGAAGAAGCAAACTACAGAGCAAGTAACACCTACCAAAATAGAAGCTGAAGCATTGAGGCAGGGAAGGGTTCCACAGAAATAGTGCTGGCATTAGGCATTCACTGGAAACAGCTGAGAAGGAGAGAGAGCAAGGGAAGCAACCAGGCATCCAATAGGGAAAGAGCAGAGGAGGCAAGGGAGAGCCTATAGGTTAAGGGCTGAGAGATGGACAACCAGGGTACCAGTCATGGGAATCCAATCCCCATGGAGCAAGGAGGCGGGGCAGAGAGCCCATAGGTTAAGGACTGAGAGATGGACAACCAGGACACCAGTCAAGGGGATCCAATCCCCATGGAGCAAGGAGGCGGGGCAGAGAGCCCATAGGTTAAGGGCTGAGAGATGGACAACCAGAACACCAGTCATGGGGATCCAATCCCCATGGAGCAAGGAGGCAGAGCAGAGATGCTGTTGAAGGGAACCCCAGCCCTACACCGACGGAGGGAGTGCCATTACCAGCAATGTGAGGGGTGTGAGCAGCCTCCCTCATGAGTTGGGTGCAAAAAGATCTTCTCTGTTTTTCAGCAGATCATGTCATGGGGTGCTTGAATGTGGAGGCAGACTCCACATTCAAGCACTCCTAGGACCTAGGGAATGGAAACTGTCCAGCCAAGGGTTTCAGATGATAGTGGACTGATGGGGTTCTCTGCTTCTGGACTTGATAGTGACAAAAAGGAATGCCTAAAGTGCCCAAGTTCTTCAACTGTTGGAAAGAACTGGGCTCGATGGGGATCGATGCCCTACCGCAGCCCTGGCTGGAGACACATCTACTTTATGTCTTCACACTTTGGCCCATGGTAGGCCGAGTATTGAAAAGGATTGCATTGCACAAGGGTCAAATATTTCTCATAGCCTGAGATTGGCCACAGATATCATGGGACACAGACCTGATTCAACTGCTGGATGGAGGTCCTCTCCGTATTCCACAGGTGCATGGCCTACTGAAGCAAGGTCCAGTGCTTATGGAGGTGCCAGGATCCCACCCACTCTAGGGATTGCTTTTGAACATTCCACAAGTTATAAAAGGAGAAATTAGGTCTATCTAACAGCACCTTCATTCAATACTTATACTGAGGTGCTATGTTAGAGAGTTAGATTTGATTTTTCAGTTGTTCCTACTCGAATAGGTGATTCCTCCTGATGAAGTAATCGATGAAATCCAACTGAGTCAGGGAACACCATGAGGAACTGGCTTTATTGACACAGTGGTGAAGCATCGGTGCCGTGAGACTATTTGACTTTACAAGCTTGCTAGATGAAACAGTCCATTCTACCATTTGAATATCACTTATTGAGATAAGCATTGCATGCTATGCTTGGCAGATGTAATGGAATATACATTATATATTACTAGTAAAAAAAGGCCCATTTCTGGAGCCAATGAAACGGGCGCTAGCAAGGCTTTCCTGTGGCCCCCCCCCCGCCACCCCCCACTCGTCGTCGATGTTGGTGAATTGCTCCGCCTCCGCCCTCAACGTCATAACGTTTGACACGAGGGCGGTGAATTGCTCCGCCTCCACCCTCAACGTCATAACGTTTGACGCGAGGGCGGGGCCCAGAGACTGTGTTTTTCGAGGCTTCAGAGCTTCGAACATACGAACCTTGGCTTCAGTGACGTCAGAAGCCAATAGAACGTTGAGGGTGAGTTTTATAGGGAGCAGATGGGCGTGGCTGAGTACTGAGGGTGAGTAGTCCCAATAGTAGCCTAGCCTACCAGGAGGACAGGAGTTCAGGGCTTCACTGCCACAGATGGAGTGAGCTTCAGAATTCTGAGGGGGGATTTTATTTATATAGATTGTAATGTTCACAAGTTTAATGATAGAGGCTCCTATGTGCCCTTCAAAAAAAACAGGTTCCCAGAACCATCTCTAATAGCATGCGAATGCCCATGCACTAACTTCCGCCTGTTTTGAAAACGTGCACTTGCCTTCTGCGTGTGAATGCACACTTTATCAAATACACAAGTCTGTAGCAATTATGTTGCTCAGGAATGCCTATGAAAAGACCGTATGAAAGTGGGCATACTTTTCATATTCCTAACTTTTATGCATGTATACAGCCACACTTTTATGAAGCCCTTGCCTGCCTGTAAAACAGGCTTTATATATGGGTAAAGCTTTATAAAATGACCTCTCATACGGAATCAGTCTAAAGTAACAAAGCTGCAAGCTAATTTTAGATCTCGCACCTTCCAGCTTCTGGAAGCCCTGCAGAAAGTGCTTGATAACAGACAGCCCTTTCTCTAGCTCTCACACAAATAACTGACTGCAAAATGTTGGCTGTATACTTTCTACTTTTGTTTCATTTTGAGACAAGCTGGGATTGGCTGTTTGGAAAACTGCTTGCAAAAAATAGATTCAGCTCCTTTCCCCATCTCCCATTAATGTCTTCAGACTGACTGAGTTGAAAACAAATCTGCAGAGCTTCTGTTTCCCCATAGTTTTTAACAACCATTAGACTTGAATGGCAAATGAAATAAAATTTAAACTATACAAATATTTCACTTGCTACTTGTGTTTCATTTCAGTTGATATCAATGTGAAACAAAACAGCCTTTCACATTCCATTTTTCACTTTGTTTTCAAATGAGTGTGTATTCCTATTCTGCAAGCTGAACAGATCTGGATAAAGTCATCTGAATAACTTTAGGGCAGCTTTTTTGCCAGTCTCTCTTATCTGCCTACAGTTCTCATGCCAGAACTAATTTAGCAGAGTTTAGAGGTGACTTAGGAACAGTCCTATCTCTTTGATGCAGGACCCAGTGAACAAATGCTCACTCAGTTGAGCAAAAGGAGGGGAGGGAATTGGAATCCTGAAACTTTATATTGCTAACGCCCAAAGGTTAGGGTTACCAAACATTTTAAGAGGACATGTCCTCCTTTTGGACTTCTTCATATATGTCCTCCAGGTTTTTTTTTTTAATATTTAGGAAAACATCTTCTTTTTCTTTGATGTGCCTATGACCAACACCTCTACTCTCAAAAGAGAAGCCATTTTCTGGTCTATTAGTCAGTCTGGACCAGGGGCGTAGCCAGTCCTTGCCAGGAGGGGGGGCCAGAGCCCGAGATGGGGGGGCACTGTTAAGCCGCTTCCCCCCCTCCGGCAACCCCCCTTCTCCCGCTCGATCGCGCCGACACTCTTAAACTCCCCCCCCCTCCCGCCACCAACCCTCCCCCACCATCGCCGCCAGCCCCGCTACCGCATGATTTACCTTGATTGCTGGCGGGGATGCCCAAACCCCGCCAGCCAAGAGTGTTCTTCAGCGCTGGAGTTAGTAAACTCCGGCGCCTTCATTCAAGGAAGTTCGTCTGAAGGATCAGCTGGTTTTGACGCATTTACGTCCTGCACGGGGCTACATGCACGGTGCAGGACGTAAGGCGTCAAAACCAGCTGATCCTTCAGACGAACTTTCTTGAATGAAGGCGCCAGAGTTTACTAACTCCAGCGCTGAAGAACACTCTTGGCTGGCGGGGTTTCGGCATCCCCGCCAGCAATCAAGGTAAATCATGCGGTAGCGGGGCTGGCGGCGATGGTGGGGGAGGGTTGGTGGCGGGAGGGGGGTCGTCGGCAGGGGGCCAGGGGCGAATCTGCGGGGGCCCGGGGCCCCTCAGGCCCCACGTAGCTACGCCACTGGTCTGGACACATGGGGGTGCTAAAGAGAGAGAAAGGCACTGCTGATATCCTCTCTGTTTTCCTGCTGGTTGAATCTGTCAAAGGAATATTGTTCATGCAGCATAACTTCATGCATATGTCATGCAAACACTTTCACACATATCTCAGAAGCCAGCCAAAGTTGTTGAGTGATATCCACTCTTCTGAAAAATTACACTTGGGCTCAGACTCAGTCAAAATCAAATCTGGACGATTTTGAAAAGTAGATGATCTACTGCTGAATTATAAACCAGTCATTGATGTTTGTTCATTAAGTAAAAGACATTTACACATTTGGTATGATTAGATATTTCCAGTGGCGTACCAAGGGGGGGGGGGGGCGGTGAGGGCGGTCCGCCCCGGGTGCACGCCGCTGGGGGGGTGCCGCGTGCCTGTCTGCTCCGCTCGTTCCAGAACAGGTTACTTCCTGTTCCGGGGCAGAGGGAGCATGGAACGAGCGAAGCCGACAGGCGCGCTGCACCCCCCCCCCCCAGCAGGTAAAAATGCACCCGGGGGGGTGTCCTTTCGCCGGGGGGAGGTGGCCTTTCGCTGGGGGTGGGGGGTCACGCTGCACCCGGGGGTGGGCGCATCGACGATCCGCCCCGGGTGTCAGCCACCCTAGGAATACCACTGGATATTTCTTAAGCAAAGGTAGCAACCATTTTTATTTTTTGTGTCCACAAATGTGGTAACCCTACCAAAGCATTAACCCCCAGATTTTATATGGTGTGACTTAAGTTGCGTATGCATATCCGGTCATACTCTGGATTTTTGGGTGCAACTTAATTAGTTAACAAGCCAATCAGCACTGATAATTGCTAATTAACAAGCAATTATTGACACTAATTGGCATAATTAGAATTTATGTGCACAACTGTCTAAGCATACTCTGTAATGCAGTGATTTTCAAAACTTTTTCATCTTGCAGCACACTTACAAGGTGCACCACTGAAATCCACCCATACCCGCTTGTCCTTGCTAAGATCCATTCCATCCCTGCAAGTAATCTCCTTCATCCCCACCCATATCTGTAACCTTCAGAAGTAGCTATTTAATTTAATTATGCTACTGAAATACATTAGAACACCAATATACCTACTACTACTGGGAAACTGGAGCGAGACAGACTATTACAGATTCCAACACAGACATCACATGCCTGCACAATCCTTCACCTTAGTTGCATATGCAAACATGACTCTCACCTGATACAAAATAGAGAAACGCAAAAAAACATGAAAACAAAAACTGAGAGCAGAGATACCAGACTCTGCATGTCTTGCAACACCAGAGAAATAAAAAGAAATGCATGACCTCCTGTACTGTGCAAAATAAAGCAAACAGATGTAAATTTTCAACATCTGCATCATTCACTCACTAAACTAAACTGAAAATAAATTCATTTTTCCTACTTTTGTGGTCTGGTGATTTTATTATTCCAATCATCCTGTTCCCAATCTTTGGTTTGCTTTCCTCTGTCTGTGCTCTTAACTCTTTTCCAGGGCCTCCTTTCCATTTGCAATTTCTTTTCTCACCTCCTGCTCTATGTCTGTTTGGCACTGATCTTTAATGTTCAGCTTTCATCAATTTCTCTGCCTCCTTCTCAAATCTATCTTGTTTTCCCTTTCTCTTCCCTTCATATGCACCATATCTCACCTCTTCCCTTCATGTTCAGCTTGTCTCCCTTCTCTTATGTGCAGCATGTCACCCCTCTCCCCTTCACTTTATATGCAGCATGTCTCACCTTTTCCCTTCATGTTCAGCCTGTCTCCCCTCTTCCCTTCCCTTTATGTGTAGCATGTCTCCCCTCTTCCCTTCCCTATATTTGCAACATTTAACTCATTTTCTGCTGTGGTATTATCAGTGGCGTACCAAGGGGGGGGGGCAGTGGGGGCGGTCCGCCCCAGGTGCATGCCGCTGGGGGGTGCCGCGGCGCGTGCCTGTGGGCTCCGACTTCGCTAACTTCGCTAACTTCGCTCGTTCGCTGCAGCTCCCTCTGACCCGGAACAGGTTACTTCCTGTTCCGGGGCAGAGGGAGCTGCAGCGAACGAGCGAAGTTAGCGAAGTCGGAGCCCACAGGTGCACGCCGCGGCACCCCCCCCAGCGGCGTGCACCCGGGGGGGGTGGGTCATTTCGCCGGGGGGGCGGAAGGTGTCATTTCGCAGGCGGGGGGCGCGCTGCACCCAGGGGAAGGGGTGCATCGGCGATCCGCCCCGGGTGCCATCCAGGCTAGGAACGCCACTGGGTATTGTCTCTCCTCCTCCTTCTTTCCCTGCAGGCCCTAGAACCTCTCTCCTCCCCCCCACCATGTATAGTACTTCTTTCCCTCTCCACTCTCCCTCTTTTCACTCAACTCACTCGATCTCTCTCTTCCTTAACTGACCTCCCGGTCCAACACCTCTCTCCCTCCTTGCCCCCCCCCCCCCGATATAGCACAACTCTCACTTCTTACCCTTCATGCAGAACATCTCTCCCCCCTTAACCCCTTGTGTCAGTCTTCAAAATTATTTCCCAGGTTTTCTTTTCCATTTCTTCTCTCTTCTCTTATCTTTTCCTTCTCTGTATCTGTCTGCCACTTTTCTCTCCTCTGCCTTTATATTTACCTATTTGATTTTAGCATAATTCTCTCTTTCTCTCATCCTCATTTTGGTCTCTTCCTTTTTTCATATCACCTGCCTACTGGCTTTTTCCATCTCCCTCTCATCCCCTCTCCAGCATTCCCCTTGCTCCCTTAGTCTCCCTGCTTAGTCCTCCATTTCATAGTAACATACTAGATGATGGCAGATAAAGACCTGAAGAGTTATCCAGTCTGCTTAGTATCATCTGTGCATTCCCTCTCAGCCCTCACTAACCCTGCACTACATCTCATCCCCTTACCAGTTCCAGCTCCATCCCTGACTCTCCGTTCTTCTCTTGCCTCCATGCTATGCTTTTAATTTCTTACTGTCTACCCCACTCATATTGCCTCTCTTTCACCACCCATTTCTACCCCTACTCAACCCTTTCAGAGACCCATCTCCTTCCTCCATTACCCCTCCTTACAACCTTCATCCTCTCTCCTGTCTACCAGGTCATTTACATTATATCTCAGCCTTCCCCCCTCCCATTTTACACCCTCAGTCATTCTCCAAACCCATCAACACACTCTCACTCTTACCTATGAATTGCCAGATCCTCACTATCCCCTCAAAAGTCTCTCTCCATCTCTCCCATCCATAGTCTCCCCTCCAAACACTCCCCAACTCAATTCCCAGTCATCATCTGATCTGATCTGATCGAAGGTCTCCATTTGACATTTCTTTTCTCTCCATGTCCACCATCATTCCCTCTGCATCCTGTCCTCTCTAGCACCTGCCCACTGTGTCCACACCCCTCCCCCTGTGTCCCTGCACTTTCTACTGTCCAGCTTTTTCCCCTCATCCAAAGGTAGGCATCTCTCTTGAATTTTCTCTTTCCATCTTTTGGGTCCAGCATCTTTCCCACTCTTTCCTCACCTGCCTTGCCCCTCCCCCCCACTCAATCTCTCTCTCTCTCTCTCCCCACCCACCCCATTCCCTCCATTACTCCAGCCTCTTTCCCACTGTCATTGTCACTACTTTATCCAATCTTTCTGTAATCTCTAGGTCACCTCCCCCTCTCCAGCATCTCTCTCCCTCCCTGCCTTGTGGTCAAGCCTCTTTGTTTCCCTGACCACCCTGTTTTGCTCTGCTCTTCTCAGCTGATGGGCAATATTTTTCTCCTCTCCCCCCCCCCCCCCCAAGTTCAGGTAACTTCCACCCGCGCACCCCCCCCCCCCCCCCAGTACCAGCATCTTCCAACCTTGCCCTTCCCCTCCTCTCCATCTTCCATTCACACCACTGTACCTCCCCAGAATTGGCATCTTCCACCCCCACCTGTACTCCCGAACCAGCATCTTCTACCTTTGCTCCCTCCTTGAACTGGCATCTTCTGCCTGTGCCTGCTCCCCCCCCCCCCAAGAACTGGCACATTCCACCCCGTACCCCCCCCCCCCCCGAGGTCCATCAATTGTTTTTATACCTTTCCTCCTCCCCCTGACACTCTTCCAATGTTTGCATTCAGTGCTAGCAGCATCAGCGATCTGGGCAGACTGCTTCCTGAAGCTTTTTTCTACACTTCCTTCCTATGCAGGGACAGGAAGTTGTGTCAGAGGAGGTAAGAGCTGCAGAAAGAAAGCTTCCAGGATCAGCCTGCATTGATCACTGACACTGCTGAGGGGGTCTTTTACAATGGCCGCTAGCATTTTTAGCATGTACTAATGATTTAGCGCATGCTTAATTTTAGCACACACTAAAAACACTAGCCCGTCTTTGTAAAAGGACCCCTGCATGAGAATTTGGAAGAGCGTTGGGTTGAGGAGGAAAGCAATAACAGTTGGCGGACCTTGGGGGGGGGGGGCTGAGTGAAAGATGTCGATTTGACGTGGGTGGAAGTTGCAACATTATATCCCTGCAGAGAGCATCCTATTGGGATCCACATGGCACCTCTGCGGCAAAACATCTGGGCAGCAGCCACAGCACACCAGTGTGTTGTGGCACACCGGTAGAAAAACACTGCTGTAGTGTGATGCATGTACAGTAAATTCTAAGGCACATAGCTGAAAAGGGGGCATGGCCATGGACGTGGAATGAGCAGGTCATGGGCATTTCTAAAGTCTATGTGCGTTGTTATAGAATACACCTGGTCTGCACCTAATTTAGGCGTCGGCATTTACACCAAGTTTTACTTGGTGTAACTGCCCATGACTAAATTTAATCGTTGGACGGGTGCTCAACGTATTCTATAAACTGCACCAAAATTTAGGCATATTCTATAAAGTACTCTTAAATTTAAGCATACTTTATAGAATATGCATAGTGGGTGCCAATTTTTTAGGCATGATATATAGGTTCTAGACCTAAGCACATAACGCATGGTTAGACCACATTAAATAAGTAGATAGATAACGGTGGCTATTTATGTGATTTTTCACTTCCAGTCACACTGATTTTCTGAGCACCTACACAAACATTTTTATATATATTTTTTTTTTATTCTTTACCTGGGAAGCTGAGTTTTGTAATGAATATGCATGAGAGGGATGTGCATATATATCTCTCATGCATATTCATTATTTCTGCAAAATCTTTATTTAAAGATTCTCTAACTATGCCTTTACAAGACTTTCTAAAATTCCTGGGACTAAATAACATGCACCAGCTGCCAAAGCAGAGTATTTGTCATTCATTAAGAATGAAGCTTACAAAAATTCTTAAGCTGAATTATTGCTGACCCAGGCATTGCATATTGTAACAAAAAACACTTTAACATCACATCTAAAGCAAACCCCCCTCCTCAATCATAACCCCCAGTCTGATGTAATTCAAATGCTTATATTTCTCTAAGAATATAGAACTTTAATCTCCATTTCACTGCATCCCCTCTTCACATCTACAGTCATTCAAAATAAGCCACAGACAGTGAATCAGCATAATCCAATTTCCACCATAACAACTTTTAAATACTTCTTCTTTCCATCTGTCAGCTAAGGTGAACTGGCAGGAGTGTAAAAGGCTTTAAACAACACAAGGATTCCTCAATGAGGCTCAGTGAAACTTTGAAGATCCCTGGACTGAAGCCTTATATCACCCGACAAGTTCTTCTATCCATCTGTCTGCTGAGGTGAATCAGTAGGAGTGTAAAACTCCAACACAGAGATTCCTCATGGACTGATGATCAGAAAAAAAACGCAGGCACTATAGGCTTTTAACACCATACTAGTGCCTGCGTTTCCTACTGCCCCATGATCAGCGCCCCGGAGCGCATGAAAAAACGTGTTCGCAGGCTCTGATCATGGGGCATGCAAAACAGGGCTCTTAGTGCAAGTAGCATGCAAATGCATGCTAAATGTATTCCTCCCTAATGATCAACTTGCAGTGCGCCAAACATTGGCACGCTGTCTGTGGCAAACCCTATGCCAGCTTGGAGCTGGCGTTAGGGTTTGCAGACCATTGGAGAGGAATGGTGAGCCCTGTCCAGCATGCATTTGCATGCTAGCAGGCCCCCATTCACCCAATGCAGCAACCCCTCCTGCAGGAACCCCGACCCGACCACCCCAGCGACACGGGGGCTGGAGGTCCGTTGGACCTCCAGTCCCCCAACCCCTCCCGACATAGGTTCAGGGGAGACTGGAGATCCAGTGGGTCTCCAGTCCCCCCTAACCTCCCCTAGCATCCCCTCAAATGTCCCTGGTGGCCCAGTGGGCTGTGGGCCAATGCCCCCCCCCCCCCACCTGGTGGTCTAGCAGCCCTTCCCCACGGTTAGCTTAGTGGAGTTTAAAAAAGGTTTGGACGGCTTCCTAAAGGAAAAATCCATAGACCGTTATTAAATGGACTTGGGGAAAATCCACTATTTCTGGGATAAGCAGTATAAAATGTTTTGTACATTTTTGGGATCTTGCCGGGTATTTGTGACCTGGATTGGCCACTGTTGGAAACAGGATGCTGGGCTCGATGGACCTTTGGTCTTTCCCAGTATGGCAATACTTATGTACTTATGTACCTTCATTGAAGGAGGAAGGTGGCCTCCCTCCTCTTCCATCGGCGCTGCCTTGAAAATGGCAGTGCCCAGCCCTGCCCAGTGCATCCTGGGATGCGCTGGGAAGGGCTTCACACTATATAAGGGAGGGTGGCACCGATGTAAGAGGCGGTAAAGCCCTGCACTGTTCCAACGCTATTTTTAGAGCACTGTTTGGAACAGCATGGGGCTTTCGATAATCTGCCCATCAGTGAGGCTCAGTGAAATTTTAAAACTCGCTGAACTGAAAACTTTTGAAACCCAACAAATTCCTTTGGTCTCTACACAGACCATGTTTCACTTTCGCTTCCTCAGGAGACTAAAACCTTAAAAAAGAAAATGTTTACAAATTATAATGCAAACAATATCTAGCATATACAAAGTACAAAAAATATACAATTCACGTACCGTCTGCTATTGCAGGGTGCAGAGCTTCTGACCTCCCTGCTATGGCATCCTACTCATCTCAGACGCTAGTGCATGTGCAGTAGTATCTCACTGCTCCTGTATGAGACTTCAAATCCCACCAAAAGAGGTGATGACCAGGATCAACCCATTAGTAAACCTGCCCAATCAACTTCCTTGTTTAATCCATTAGATACCACAGGTCTCCCACATATAAATGTGTTCTGCCATGTTATGTTCAGACTCAGATATTACAATGCTCTATTTTGAACCGTTGGCCTTTATTGTCCTTAATGGGTTTGAGCAGCCGCCCCAATTTGCTCTCAGCAGGAGACCCAATTTGGGTGAAGTTTACAGTATGAAAGCTGAAAATACCTTTGTGGGGTCACAGGGACACAGACCATGTGGCCACTGTGTTTATTGTAAACATGCTATGACCACTGACAGGGTTTGGGTCCCGAAGTTAAACAAATATTTCTTTTTGATGGGAGTTACCAATTGTGAAAGTGCATGCGTCATATATGGCGTGATTTGTCCTTGCAATTTATGGAATATCGGGTAATAAATAGAAATAAAACAAAATAAAACATGGAAAAGAAAAGAAGATGATACCTTTTTTATTGGACGTAACTTAATACATTTCTTGATTAGCTTTTGAAGGTTGCCCTTCTTCGTCAGATTGGAAATAAGCAAGTGTTGGTAGATGACAGTATGTAAAACATCAAAGCATTTCAGTGACAGTCTAGCAGGATGGGGGTGGATAGGTGAGAGGAGGGTGACAAACAGTGCAATACAACGTTATGGTTTATAATGGGCTAGAAAACCCAGATCTTTGTTAAGTCCTGTCTGGTGTTTGTCAAAATATTCAATCATTCTGACTTCAAAGGTCTTATGTTCCTGTATTGTTTTAAACTTACCTTTCAGGATTCTTACTATGAAATCACTGGTACAGTGTTCTGGTTTTGTAAAGTGCTGCCCCACAGGAGTGGAATCCTGGCTGGCACTGGCATTTTTCATGTGATGTCTATGTAAATCAAATCTTGTCTTTAGCATCTGGCTTGTTTCTCCAATATAGCATCCTTCGTCACATTTTTTACACTGAATGATGTATACCACATTGGAAGATGAGCATGTAAAGGATTCCTTTATGTTGAATATTTTTCCTTTGTGAATGACTGTGGGGGTCCTGTGAAATGTTTTGACATAGTCTGCAGCTGGATATATTGCAAGGATGTGTGCCATTTTCTTCTTTTTGAGTCTGTGTTGGGAGCTTACTTCTGATTAGCTTGTGTTTTAAGTTGAGTGGCTGTCGGAAAGCCAGCACTGGTGGGGATGGGACTATCTCTTTCAGTAATTCATCCTCCTGGAGTAGAGGCTGCAGATCTTTTATGATTTTTCTTAATTTTTCCAGCTCTGGGTTGTATGTTACTATAAGGGAGATTCTGTCTGTGGCTTTTTTTTCTTTGTACTATAGCAGATTTTCCCTGGGTGTTTTGAGGAGGAGGCAATATTCTTGGAGATTATTTGGGGGTCGTAGCCTTTCTGTTTGAAGGATGCAGTCAGGATTTCAAGGTGTCTGTCTCTATCCCTTGGGTCAGAGCAGATACGGTGGTGTCTTGTGGCTTGGCTGTAAATAATGGATCTCTTTGTATGTGAAGGGTGGAAGCTGGAGTTGTGGAGGTAGCTGCATCTGTCTGTGAGGGTTCAGATAGTGCAACATCTCAGCAATAAATGATTGCTGAAAATGTAGACCCCACTGGCTAAAGAAAAAACATTCTGTTAGTGATTTAGGGGTCCTTTTACCAAGCTGCAGGTAAAAGGGCTCTGTGCTAGCAGCAGGGACCATTTTTCCCGCGTGTCAGGGCCATTTTTACCACAGTTCATAAAAAAGCCCCGAGCACACATGGCCACGTAGTGAGAGAACTCTTACCACATGGCCATGTGGCAGGGAGCCCTTACCACCACCCATTGAGGTAGCGATATGGGCTCTTGTGCTAAGCTGGTGGTAACTGGGCAGCCCGCGGCAATGCCTGATTACCACCGGGTTATTGCCACACAAGACACTTCCAGGGGTTTACTTTTTTCCCCAAAATGGCACGTGCTCAGGGTGGGACTACCTCCAGCGGCTGCGTTGGGCTGGCAGTAGTCCTGGCAGAGCAAGTGGTAAGCCCGTGTTGGGCTTACCGCCACTCTGTAAAAGAGAACCTTACATTTTCTGGTGTTAATGCAATTTTCCAATGTACGGGGTAATATCTTAAGGAAGCTGTTTTTAAAGGAACAGAAGATCATTTATACATAGTAACATGGAGGGGCATTATCAAACGGGGGCGCCCATCTATAAGGGCAGCCATTGTCCATCTATAAGGGCGGCCATCTCTAATGACGTCCCCATTAAGTGGCGTACCCGACTGTATTATCGAAAAAAGATTGCAGGCCATCTTTCATTTCGATAATACGGTCGGGGCCGGCCAAATCTCAACATTTGGGCCGCCCTTAGAGATCGCTGGTGTTAGAGATGGCCGCCATTGGTTTTCGCCAATAATGGAAACTAATGGCGGCCATCTCAAACCCGACCAAATCTAAGCCATTTGGTCGTGGGAGGAGCCAGCATTTGTAGTGCACTGGTCCCCCTCACATGCCAGGACACCAACCGGGCACCCTAGGGGGCACTGCAGTGGACTTCACAAATTGCTCCCAGGTGCATAGTTCCCTTACCTTGTGTGCTGAGCCCCCCAAAACCCACTACCTACAACTGTACAACACTACCATAGCCCTTAAAGGGTAATGGGGGACACCTAGATGTGGGTACAGTGGGTTTCTGGTGGGTTTTGGAGGGTGCCCATTTACCACCACAAGTGTAACAGGTAGGGGGGTTGGGCCTGGGTCCGCCTGCCTGAAGTGCACTGCAGTACCTACTAAAAACTGCTCCAGGAACCTTCCCCGTCTCTCCTCACCGGCTCTGCCACCCAATCTTGGCTAAGCTGTGACACTGTGGTACCTAATGAATTAAACAAGGAAGTTGATTGGGCGGGTTTACCAATAGGTTGATCCTGGTCACTGCCTCTTTTGGCGGTATTTGCAGTCTCATAGAGAAGCAATCAGATACTACAGCACATGTGTTAGTGTCTTAGATAAGTAGGACGACATAGCAGGGAGGTCTGAAGCAATAGCAGATGGTATGTGAATTTTATATGTTTTTTTGTGGGGGGGGGGGGGGGGGAGTTGTGTTTTGTACTTATTAGATATTGTTTGCATTAGAATTTTTGAAAATTTTCTTTTTTTTAGGTTTTGGTTTCCTAGGAAGCGAAAGCGAAACATGGTCCATGTAGAGACCAAAGGAATTTGTTGGGTTTCAAAAGTTTTCAGTTCAGTGATTTTTAAAGTTTCACAGAGCCTCACTGAGGATTCTCTGTGTTAAAGAGTTTACACTCCTGCCGATTCACCTCAGCAGACAGGTGGACAGAGGAACTTGTGGGGTGATATAAGGTTTCAATCCAGCAATCTTCAAAGTTTCACAGAGCCTCATTGAGGAATCCTTGTGTTGTTTAAAGAGTTTCACACTCATGCCAATTCATCTTAGCCAACAGATGGACAGTGGAAGTACTTAATAGCTGTTATGGTGGAAATTGGATTATGCTGTGGCTTATTTTGAATGACTGAAGATGTGAAGAGGGAATGCAGTGAAATGGAGATAAAGTTCTATATCCTTGGAGAAATATAAGCGTTATATTACATCAGACTGGGGGTTATGATTTGGGAGGGGGTTTGCTTTAGATGTGATGTTAAAGTGTTTTTTGTTACAGTTTCCAACGTCTGGGTCAGCAATAATTCAGCTTAAGAATTTTTGCAAGTTTCATTCTTAATGAATGACAAGTGCTCTTGCTTTCGCAGCTAGTGATTATTGTTATATGTTATTTAGCCCCAGGAATTTTAGAAAGTCTTGTAAGGGCATAGTTAGAAAATGTTTTTAAATCTTTAGGATATTTTTACTGAATAAAGATTTTGCAGAAATTATGAGTAACAATTTGTTTGTGAAGAAGTGTATCAACTGGTGAAATAGTAAATGTATTGCATTGTTGATTAGAAGTCAGTATAACCCTGGTGTATATTTATATGCATATTCATTAGGTATATCCTGAAAATTCGACTGGCCTGTGGACTGCTTAGGACAGGTTTCAGTACCCCTGGTGTACACGTACCCACATGGATGGCAGTATTCTATACATTTATGGGTGTTAACGATGCTCACCTTTAGGCAATCATTTATAGAATGAGGGGGCTAATGCATAATTTTGGATAACTACACACGTGTATCCTGTAAAGTAGAATCCTTTACTTCTGGGTGGATAAAGAAATTATAACATCCTGGCTTTCCACAACAACACCAACAGGTTGGCATATCTGTCTGTTCTGGTGACTTCCCACACACCCAACATGTCAGCAGTGTATTTTGCACCATTATTAATCACATTTTAATCACCCAGATGATATTCAGACCTGCATCATTTTGACAATGCTGCAGAAGAAAGATATTCAGATTGACTCAGCACTGTCTGGTGGAAATTTTGACCTGTGTATAATTTTTTGCATGCCTCTGAGTTCCATCAGAATTTTGAATTATTAGAATTAAATCCCCGATCAGTTCTCAGAGAATGTTATCTAAAAAAGATCCAAGAGTGAGCAAGCCAAACTGGAGTTCTCAAAGTAGCTTCTCCTTAAAATATGGCATGTCACATCCTTTGTCTGTTTAAAAGAAAAAAAATATTTAAGAAATATGTCTCCTATATGGAGCAAAAATCCAAGGCATGATGGCTTCTGTTTTTACTTACTGCAGTAATATTTAGAAATTGTAGGTTACTATGGGAACAAAATCTCTTTGTAAAGAGGTGATGAACGTAAACTCATGTGGATGTTAACTTAATGCATCAGTAAAAATGAATTCCATACTGAGGCTAAAGTGACACTGGAAGGGCATCAGAGTGTTTCCCACAGAGAAACTTAATGCTTGAGTTTTTTTTCCTCTAAAATATTTAGGATGTTCTACCATCATTAAGTCGTATTTGTCCCCACTAACACTCTGCTCTGGCCTCAAGCTACTCTCAACTTTCACCGTGGATGTGTATCGTTGAACCATGCCACAAGATTTGGTAATTATTGGCTGCAAGCTGTTCCTGGGTTTCCTAGTGTATTCCTTCGACAAACATTTCCTACCTTTTGTAACTTTTTTTCCAGGTTAATTATGGGTGAATATTGGAATGCCATAGAGGAGGTGTTTTTTTCTTTCTTTTTTTTAATGCTGGCTGTAGTGTTTAAATTATTCTGTATATTCAGCACCACTATATGGACAGTGGATAGTGCTGAACATACAATACAATTCAATTCAAATCAATTCTTGTATACTGCTAATATCACCTTTTCCAGGGTTCAGTGCATTCTAGGTGAGACAAAAGCCGATAATTAGAGACCATTGGTGTAATGCATGAGAGTAAAAACATTAAGGAAAGGATAATGAATGATATTAGGAGGTAGAAGTCATGATGGATTGTTATGAATCGGTCTTTGAGAAGAGAAAGGTTTTTAGCCACTTCCTAAAGCTAAGGTAGCTGTTTTCTGTTCTGATGGGAATAGGTAGAGAGTACCATATTTTGACTCCAAGAACGGGGAAAAGAGTTCCTTATATGATACCTTGGCCCCTCCCAGTGCATCCCAGGATGCACTGGGCAGGAGCAGGGTGCCACCATTTTGAAGTGCCACCTTCAACAGTGCAAGGTATGTGGCGCCTAGTAGCGCTTTAGAAATGTTAAGTAGTAGTAGTAGTAGTATGTGGAAGGGGTTGGGAGTGGGTGGGATAACACAAGACCTTCAGGGCCAGTGTTAAATTGTGGGGTGGGTCAGTAGGCCACCAGAGTATTTTGGGGGGGGGGGGGGGGGTTAGGGAGTCCATCGGACCCCCCTGGGGAACTTTCCAGTTTTTTGGAGGGGTTGATGGACCTGCTGGATCACCAGAGTATTTGGGGGGGGGGGGGGGTTAGGGGTCCACCTGACCTCCCAGGAAGCTTTTGAGCTTTGGGGTGGTTGGGGTCCACCAGACTGCTTGGGAAGCTTTCAAGTTTTGGGGAGGTCAGTCGTTACTGGACATAGCTGTGCCTACCGCACGTCTCTTGTGGGCATGCGCCAGGAATGTTCAGACCCCTTTACCGACCAATGCTCAAAACTAACAGCATGCATATCATTTGCTTATTCCAATTTGATGTTCAGTCAGTGTTTTTCCACCACTGTTCCCTATACCGCCAAAGTTCTGTGCATCGGGCCCTCAGTATTTAACAGTGAGTTGAGGTCAGAAGAATAAAAAATCACTTCTTCATTACAGTGTTATGAGAAGATTCTTCATATGACAGCCTTAGTGATAGAAAGTCAGAATTGTGTCAGCAGTATCAGATTGACTTCAGTGAGAACTAATTGCTGCAGAAATCAGTCAACGTGAGGACGATTACTTGCTGTTAGCTGTGATAACTGTGTGAGGACTGCCAGGATTGAAATGTGATCAGTATAAATTAATTTGATAATTCAAAATTTGGAGAAATAAGTGTGTGATCAGCAGGGGTGGTCCAAGGCAATCTGCCGCTTGAGGCAAAGGCTGAAATGGCGCCCCCCCTTCCCCCCTCGTTATTGTTGATGGTCTGCCATCTCACCTCTTCCTTCTCAACCCCCTTCCCCAAGCCTACCTTTGTTTTCCAAAAGGCGGAGGCGGCAGCGATTCCCATTGGCTGCCCTGCCGCCTGCGCCGGCCTCTTCTCTCTACTGCAGTCCGCCTCTGAGGAAACAGGAAGTTATGTCAAAGGCGGGCTGCACTAGAGAGAAGAGGCCAGTGCCAGTGGCAGGGCAGCCAGTGGGAATTGCTGCTGCTGCCATCTTTTAACAAACAAAGGTAGGTTTGGGGAAGGTGATTGAAGAAGGAAGGGGGGAGATGCCAGACTGCAGCCAGTGTTGGGGGATTTGCCGCTCCTAGAAGACCCACACGGGGTTTCCTATGCCAGAAAATGTTTTTCTCTTTTGTAGTACAGGAGGCGGGGAGTAAGCGTGCCCAGTGATATTCAGGCAGTGCTGTAGGCTGATTACCCGCAGGTTAGCACTTGACCCCTTACCACCTACTAAATAGATAGCAGTAAGGGCTCAGGCAGTAAAAGACTGTGCGCCAATATTTGAATTAGCGCATGGCCATTTACGACTTCCATTCAAAATAATGGAAATTCTGGGTGTGGTAAACTGTGACCTCAGTGCATGGCAATTCCACGTGCCTACCCTAGCACAGGCTGCTTTATACCGTAGCTTTATAAAAGGACCCCTAAATCATTTAAAATATTGAGACCTTTGAATATAGAGTTTTAGGAACTCAGGGGTCCTTTTACAAAGGCCTGCTGAAAAATGGCCTCCGGTAGTGTAGGCGCGGGTTTTGGGTGCGAGCCGATCCATTTTTTAGCGCGCCTGTAAAAAAGGCCTCTTTTTTTGCTGAAAATGGACATGCGGCAAAATCAAAATTGCCGCACATCCATTTTGGGTCTGAGACCTTACTGACATTGACCTAGCGGTAAAGAATCTGGGCGGTAATGACCTACGTACATCAAATGCCACTTGGCGCGCGTCTGCTATGAATGCCTGAAAATAAAAAATCTTTTTCGGGCGCGCCAAAAATGAAATTACCGCAAAAAACACTCGGTAGTCAGGAGGTAACTCCATTTTGGTGTGCGTAGATGCTTATGCGCGGCTTAGTAAAAGAGCCCCTCAGTTTTGAAAGAGGCCAAACGAGCATAATTCTCAGAACTGTGAGCATAAATTCTTTGAATATTAGGCCCATATGATTTAGGGAATATGTATTTATGTGGGAGGTAGTGGATAGACGCTACAGAAATAAATGTACGGGGAGTGTGACAGGAGGACAAAATAGAGTGGGTGAGTAGAGAGGAGAAAATAAATACCTTTTTGGGAAACAAGGTGTGGTTTAGAGTAGAAGATGAATTAAAAGGAAGATGTATCTATGTTTTTATATTGGTTTGGTTTTGTGTATTATTTTATGATTCATTGATTTATGTTGCACTTTGATTTGGAAATCGCTTTGAGTTTCCTGAAAGAGCAGGAAATTGAGAAATGAAAATGTCAATAAAATAACTTGGATATCTTTCAGGCTTATTTTCGAAAGTGATCGCCGGGCATTTCCCGACATAAATCGGGAGATGGCCGGCGATCTCTCAAAAGCGGCGAAATTGTATAATCAAACTCGGCTTTTTTGACAGCATCACCGCTTTCCCGTCGCCGCACCGGCGAAAGTTCAAGGGGCAGTATTTCGCCGGGTTTACTTGGTCCTTTTATTTTCACGACCAAGCCTCAAAAAGGTATCCCAACTGACCTGATGACCACCGGAAGGAATGGGGGATGAACTCCCCGTAGTCCCCCAGTGGTCACCAATCCCCTCCCACACTAAAAAAATACAAATAAAAACATTTTTTTACCAGCCTGTATGCCAGCCTCAAATGTCATACCCAGCTGCCTGACAGCAGTATGCAAGTCCCTGGAGCAGTTTTAAATGGGTGCAGTCCAGTTCAGGCAGGCAGACCCAGGTCCATCCCCCCTCTACTTGTTACACTTGTGGTGCTAAGTATTGAGCCCTCCAAACCCCCCCTCCAAAATCCACTGTACCCACATGTAGGTGCCCCCTTCACCCATAAGGGCTATGGTAATGGTGTAGAGTTGTGGGGAGTGGGTTTGGGGGGATTTGGGGGGCTCAGCACCCAAGGGAAGGGAGCTATGCACCTGGGAGCTATTTGTGTATTTTTTAACAAAAATTTAGAAGTGCCCCCTAGGGTGCCCAGTTGGTGTCCTGGCATGTCAGGGGGACCAGTGCACTACAAATGCTGGCTCCTCCCATGACCAAATGGCTTGGATTTCACCGGATTTGAGATGGCCGGCATTTTTTTCAATTATCGCTGAAAAACAAAACCGGCCATCTCAAACCCGGCGAACTCTGGCATTTGGCCAGGCTATACCATATTATCGAAAAAAAAGATGGCCGGCCATCTTTTTCGATAATACGGTTCCAGTCAGCTGTTGCGCCACCGCCAAAATAGATCACCGGCGAACTATTTCGCTGGCGACGTTCGATTATGCCCCTCTTTGTTAGATGAAAAAGCATTACATGTTTTAGGCAATTAAAATGCACGTATTATAGTTTTATAATTTATGCAAGTGTGCTGTAGAATGCCTGCTAAAATATCTCTATCCCTTGCCACAGATTATCTGTAAATAACATCAGAAAACCAAGGGCATTGGTCCCTCTTAAGGGTTTCAGGAAATTAAAAATTCATGGAGTTGGTAACTGGTTAAAAGACAGGAAGTTTTTGCAGTGTAGGAAGATGAAACCACAACAAAATTGATACAGCTTGCAGTTTCTTTGAAAGCATAAAAATGCTCCACTAGTTCGAACAGCACAAAGGAACTTGTACCACAACGTAGTGGTTCCAATTTTTGTTGTGGTTTCCTTGGAAGGTTATCAATACACAACTGATCATTTAGACCCTTGAGGCAGGCCATTTTTGGCCGAAACATGAGTCGTGTTGTGTCTTTATGAAGGTCTTTGTGAAGATTTAATACAGTTATTTTGGACACCATTGGTGAGAGTAGGTTTTTTGGGAGGTTTTTTTAATCTCCTTCATTGCAGGCTGTAAAACATGCCTTGCACGTTGAAACCTCTCTATAAAATTACACCCAACCCATGGAGTCTAGAAGCAATGTAAAGTTTCTGTCTTTAGGTTGCTGTCACATATATTCAAATTCACATTCATTTATGGCACAATCTGTGGTCGAGCATCGGATTAAAATGTAATTAATATAATGGTACTTTAATATCCTAATGAAATATTTACTGTAGAGCAGCTGGATGGTGGTTAATGCTTCTCGGCTCAACTGTCAGAATGACTTGATTTATGGCTGGGAAGTGTGTATGGCACTAATTACATTGCTTATCCATAAATCAGGATCACCTGTCTCTCTATGATGTGCCCTGGATCAGCTGGTGGCAACTGTTAATGTGTAGCCCAAGGAGCAATAAAGCCTTCACACTACCTGTACTAGTGGTCCGTGGAAAGGTGATCTGAGTTCTAGACAGTGGGGTCCAAGGACACTCGTTAGGTGAGAGCTCTAAGACTGATGGGGTGAACAGTTGACACTAAAGACTGAGGAAGAGGTGAGAGGAGGCAGCTATTTTCCGCTTTGCCAGGGCAAAACCTTAAGCTGAGGGAACGTGGTTTGCTGAAATTTGTAACTGATTAGGTTAGAATTTTCTATCCTTGAGGATGGGCAACATTGTGTAGGTTAATATTTAAATTCCTCAGTCAGCGTTTGTTTTAAACACTGGCTGCAGTGTTTAAGTGATTGGGAGCAGCACTGAATATCCATTTTGCCTGGGGCAGGAAAGGGAGTGGAACTTAATATACCGCCTTTCTGTGTTTTTTGCAACTATATTCAAAATGGTTTATGTAGTATATACAGGTACTTATTTGTACCTTGGGCAATGGAGGGTTTAGTGACTTGCACAGAGTCACTAGAAGCTGCAGTAGGAATCAAGCCCAGTTCCTTAGAATCAAAGTCTGCTGCATTAACCACTAGGCTACTCCTTCACCTACTCCTCCTCCTATCAGGATTGGGGTGATAGTCTGCTCAGGACTGTACCGATCTATAGCAGCTCTCTGTATTTGTTCACTAGTGCACTGCACCACCTGTTTCACCAATTTCAATGAGAAAAGATGGTGGGCTGGGGGCAATTTTTGTGCCATTTCATATTGTGCCTTTTGCAGTCGCACTGCTCACACAGTCCTTGGAACAGTGCTGAGTCTTCTAACTAGATAACCTTAGGGCAGCTTTTTTTCTGTCCTAAAGTCACCCAGCTAATTATTCAGATAGATACTGAACATCACTGCTATCCAGATAAAAACCCACAGCAACCTCACTCCACCCCAGCACTATATAGACAAATGACTCAGAGTAAAAGACCTTCAGTGCTTAAAATTAATACAATACACGACCATCAAAATTAATACAAAACACAACCATCAAAATCATTACTGGAAGCAAAAAATATGATCACATAACCCCACTGGAGTGGAGGAGTAGCCTAGTGGTTAGTGCAGTGGACTTTAATCCTGGGGAACTGGGTTCAATTCCCACTGCAGCTCCTTGTGACTGTGAGCAAGTCACTCAACCCTCCATTGCCCCAGGTATAAATAAGTACCTGTATATACTATCCAGCTTATTTTCGAAAGAGAAAAACACCTATAGTGCGACCTAAATCGGGAGATAGACGTTTGTCTCACAAAGGCGCCCAAATCGGTATAATCGAAAGCTGACTTTGGGCGTTTCCAACTGCACTCCGTCGTGGAAACAAATAAAGTTGACGGGGGCGTGTCGGAGGCGTGGTGGAGGCGGAACTGGGGCGTGGTTATCAGCCGAGGAGAGATGGGCATCTTTAGCTGATAATTGGAAAAAAAAAGGCGTTTTTACCACGATTTTGGGTCACTTTTTTTTACCCTTTTTTTTCATGAACAAGTCCCAAAAAAGTGCTCCAACTGCCCAGATGACCACTGGAGGGAATCGGGGATGACCTCCCCGGACTCCCCCAGTTGTCACTAACCCCCTCCCACCAAAAACCCCCCACTTTAAAAACTTTTTTTCCAGCCTCTATGCCAGCCTCAAATGCCATACCCACCTCCATGACAGCAGAATGTGTTCGATCCTGTCACAGCCTTTCCCTGGGTCAGATGTGGCTCTCGGGTGCAGTACAGGGTCACATCAGCATTGCATTGTGGTGGGTGTAGGGTATTGGCCTCCGTGATTTCATTAGCTTGTGTTACAGTCTCACGATGTTGGTAGTTGGTAGGCTCTTCTCCCATGGTGCTTTTTCCCCTGCCTACTGGGTCAGAGTGTGCCCTGTTGTGTTTCCTGTTGTAGTCCATGTGGTAGTGGCCATTTTTGTAAGCCAGTTTTAGTTCCCTTTCCTGTGTTAGCCACGTTACAGAACTTAGTTCTTACCTTGAATGTGGCTGAAAGAGGGCATTGTACAGCATTCTGCCAGCTCTGACCTACTGCTCATCTCAGTACCAGGGAGACTCGTTGCCAGTGGGGCACAACCTCTGATCTGCAGTTAACTGTGAGTAAACGCAGTTATTCCAATAAAGGACGTTTTCGGAGAGATTAGTCTTCAGGTGTCAACTGGTGTGCCAATGTTATATAGCAGCAACCAGTCCTAGAGGCCTGCGTGTATGCAGGTCCCTGGAGCACTTTTAGTGGGTACCGCAGTGCACTTCAGCCAGGTGGCCCCAGGCCCATCCCCCCCCCCACCTGTAACACTTGTGCTGGTAAATGGGAGGCCTCCAAAACCCACTGTACCCACATGTAGGTGCCCCCTTCACCCCTAAGAGCTTTGGTAGTGTTGTACATTTGTGGGTAGTGGGTTTTGGGGGAGGGGGGTTGGGGGCTCAGCACCCATGGTAAGGGAGCTATGCATATGGGAGCTTTTTCTGAAGTCCACTGCACTGACCTAGGGTGCCAAGTTGGTGTCCTGGCATATCAGAGGGGCGAGTGTACTACGAATCGTGGCCCCTCCCATGACCAAATGGCTCGGATTAGGATGTTTTTGAGCTGGGCGTTTTTAGTTTCCATTATTGCTAAAAAAACAAAAGCCCAACTCAAAAACGTCCATTTTTTCGAAAATACGGTTCAGCCCGCCCCTTCACGGACCCGTTCTCGGAGATAAACGCCCATGGAGATAGGCGTTTCCGTTCGATTATGCCCCTCCACGTAAACCACTTTGAATGTAGTTGCAAAATACCACAGAAAGGTGGTATATCAAGTCCCATTTCCCTTTCACTATCAAAAGCAGCACATTGGTTGTCACTAGCACAGAAAATAAGGAAATAAAAGTAGGATGAGAGGATTAAGGGTTCATAATCAGGACACAGATTGCAGAAGAGTGATCATAGGGCTGGAGGATTAAACACTCACAATAGGGTTACAGAAAGCAAGGAAAAAGGCTTATAATAAGGAAATAAAGTGATAAAGTGAAGGTAAGATAAAAGGTGGACTGGTCATAAAAAATATATATAAACATGAGGGAGCAAAGATAAGAAGATGGAATGATCATAATAAGGATAGAGAAAACAAGGATATTAAAGTAGAATGGGATGATGGAGAGTTTACAAAAATACTCAGAAAGCAAGGAGTGAAGGTAGCATGGGTAGAGAAATGGAGTTGGCCACTGGGGCTATGGACCTACCAATATTTTACCCAACACAGCATCGGCAACTAGAGATCTTGGGGGCAAGGCTGGAGATTGGTTTGCTTTGCCCCTCCAAACAAAAAGGTGTTTCACCGCCCTGGATAATGATATGGAAAGTGGGAAGTGAAGGTGGATTGGGGGGGGGATGAAAAGCTCATAGTAAAACCAGATGGAACAGGGTAAGCGTACAACGTTCTGAACCTGTACTATTTGACTATCCCATAAATAAGACACCGTTGGCAAATAATCCAAAATATCCATGTACTCTTCATCTTTACTCTTGAATTTCTATGTGTACATTTGTGTTTCAATCATCCATTGTTACCTCTTGTTAGGGTAGTGCATCCATGCTATTATAAAATGTTTCTTTTACAAATGCACCCTATAATCAGGCACCAGGGCTGCTCTATCAGTTGCAAGTGTCACAGGTAATTTCAGATTCTCTCCAATACAGCTGGCAGAGATTGATCCAGGTGGCAGAGATTGATCAAGCAATCGCAGAAACAATCCCATTAAAGCAGCATTTCAGTTCATACATGTTCCAGAGGCAGAGCTATGAATTCGTTCCAATAGTGTAGAAAAAGAGCCAAAGCAGTTTCTTTATTCAAATTTCCATTTTAATGCATAATATCTTTTTTGCCATTATGAATTTTCTTTAGAGTCAGTTTCACAGATTTTAGACTGAAAAATTTTGATTTTTTTTCATATTCAGTTCTCTTCCAAATTTTCTATATAATCATTATATTCAATGTTTTTCATACTCCCTGACACTGATTTCCAAAGATATCTGTATATCCAATGAACAATAAGTAAATGTTTTTTTTTCTGGTAAAAAGCCATCTTAGAATAAGAAATGGTGATTTGTGTTTCCAAGGGAATAGATTGGAAATAACTTCAGAAAATATTTATTCACTGAAAGGGGGATGGATGCATGGAACAGCTTTCAGGCAAAAACAGTAACAGAATTAAGCAAATTTTATAGATGTACACATCTGGGGCAATTTTATAACAGGATGACTATTTAGAGACCAGAGGCATAGCCAGACCTTGACTTTTTTTTTGGGGGGGGGGGAGCATATTTTGCCCTGCTTCCCTGCCACTCTCTGCCCCCACTGCAACCCCACATATCTGGGCTAACGGGGGTCCCCAAGCCCTGCCGGCAGAAACCTTCCTGTGACGATACTTGGCTCAGCGCAGCACTGCCTGGTGCGCATGCTCCGGTTTAGTGATATTGAGCATGTGTGAAGCTTGCACATGCTCATTTTCATTAAAACTGAGCACACATGCAAGTGAGGGGGAAGCAGGGCAAGCAGCGTGGCAGCCAATGTTGCCACAGGAAAGCTTCTGACAGGGCTTGGGGATCCCCGCCAGCCAAACCAGCAGAGTTTGGGGGCCAAAACCCAAATTTGGGGACCCAGGCTCCTCGTGGCTGTGCCACATTTGGAGACTATTTTATAAAGCAAAGTAGCACCTACTTTCCTTCATAGAATACTAGCCTAGCTGGGGATCATGTATCTCTCTGCTCTTTGTTTAAATACAGTTGGTCAGCTTCCACTTTTACCTCAGCCTCTGATGGGATATTCTGATTTGATCATTTTGCAAGTACCTTTTGAAGATACATTGCTTTGAACCATGTTCTCATGTATTTCTGAGTTACTGTTGGCTTTTGCACAAGGTCTAGTTTTAAGGCTGTTCTTTTCAAAGGTCAGTGCCAACAGCTTGGCTGTACCCTGATTAAGGTGAAGCCGATACTTTAGGAATAGATTCTCCTTTCCTCAGAATGTTGCTCAGTTACTGACAAATTTAGGGGCTCTTTTACTAAAGTGTGTTAAGCACAACATGCAGTTAGTGCATGGTAACAGGCTATCACACTAATGTGTTAAAAAGTTTGTGCGTTAGTTTGCTTGTTGCCATACGTTAAACCGTGCGGTATTGTATTTTTCTGAAATTTTCCCAGAGGGTGCGCCTAAATGTTCTTGGATCTCAGACAACATTCCAACCAGCACTGTCTCTGTGCTATGAGCCTTTCTAAACCCAGGTTACTCTGGGTGGAACACATTTCCCTTATCATAAATTCAGGGACCCTTTTACAAAGCGGTGGTAAGTTCAATGCAGAACATACCGCATGCTAATCTGGAGCTACCACCGGTCCAACACGGGCGCCAGCAGTAGTTCCAGCCCCAGCATGTACCATTTCCTGCGCTAGCTGAAATATTCCAAAAATATTTCTGCAGGCACTAACTAGACGTTAATCGGGCAGTGCCACAAGCTACCCAGTTACTGTCAGGTTAGCACGGAAGCCCTTAATGCCACCTCAGTGGGTGACATCAAGTACTCCCCCTTGCATGGCCCCACAGTAAGTGAAATCTTACCTCAAGGGCATGCCAAATTTTTGGCCTTTTTACCCGCTGCGGTAAAAAGGGCTGCAGTGCGCAGCAAAAACAACCCCCACCGCAGGTGCAGGGCTCTTTTTACTACAGCTTAGTAAAAGGACACCTCGCACACTACTCTCCCTTGATTTTAGCCAGAAATTATAAATTTGAAATTGGGACAACAGATACAATTTCTGGATAAGCTAAACATTTTTTTTTCAAAAGAAGTCAAACACATATTTTGTCCGTAACCCAGGAACATACCCACTCTCTAAACCAGTGGTTTCCAAATCTGTCCTGGGGGAACCCCAGCTAGTCAGGTTTTCAGGATATCCGCAATGAATATTTTTGAGCTATATTTGCATGCAATGGGAGTCCGTGCATGCAAATCTAACTCATGAATATTTACTGTGGATACCCTGAAAATCTGACTGGCTGGGGTTCCCCCAGGACAGGTTTGGGAGCCATGCTCTAAATCAGTGTTTTCCAAGTCCAGTTCTGGAGTACCCCTTGCCAGTCAGGTTTTCAGGATATCCACAATGAATATGCATGAACTTTATTTACATACACTGCCTCCATTATATGCAAATCTCTTTCATGCATATTCATTGTGGATATCATGGAAGCCTGACTGACAAGGGGTACTCCAGGGAAACACTGCTCTAAACTATGGTTAACTATCTTATGCATAGCTGGAACAATAAGCTCTACCAGGTCCTTTAAAAAATGTATCAGCATAGGGTCTTCTAGGGAGGCAGAACAGCTAGCTAAAGAAAGGCGCTTGGCAACAGCCATTGAAGAAACCAACTAAAATCTGGAGCAACTAGCACCAGAGATAGGACAGTCTTCAGTGTAATCACCATGCATCTTCACATCAAAACTGCATTCCTTACCTATGGCTGAAGAGAAGGCATCCCTGAGCATAGTTACTGAACCTTCTCTTTAAAAAACAGGAAGCAAAATGCTCCACAGATAGCAAAGCAAGGATAGCGTCTGATAGCTAAGAACCCATAAATGTAGATATAAGTATCAAAATGTTGGCTTAAATTACTCCCAGAACAGAACCTGATGTGAAAAAAAGAAAGTCTTAGCATACTAAACCAGAATTTTATAGGCATGAATTTGTGTTTTATAGGCACTAGCACTTGTCTCTGAACCTGTCTTCTGCCAGTATCTTTCAGGTTTCAAGATTCATGTTTATCTGACATACTTCCTATCAGAAAACTGTCTAAGTGATTCTAAGTGATTTTAATTAATATAAAATTAAAATAACAAAAAAATTATAGAAAAATAAATTTATAATTATCCAGAGGATAGAGAAAGAAATGTATAATTATCCAAAGGATAGAGAAAGAAAAGAGCTCAGCTGTTGCAAATGGCTTATGACAAAAGCTATAAGAAAAAAGAATGTTTGTAATCCCACCTTAAATCTGATGAAGGAAGATTCCAACCTGAGATGCAATGGAAGGGAGTTCTAAAAGTTGGGTGTAGTGATATTAAATATTGAATAATGAATGGTGTTTAAACCAAGAATTCTAAAAGACAGAACCACTAATACATTTTGCTAGGAAGATCTCAAAATGTGAGAAGGTGAATATGGTTGTTAACAAAATAGGAAACGAGGTTTGCCAGAGTACAATATTTTGAGCCAACATTAATATTTTGAAAGGAATCCCTTATATGATATTAGAAACCAATGTTCAGACTTTAATCGTGGGACGACATATTCAAACTTCTGAGCACCAATGATTAATTTAACCACATCATTTTGAATTGTAGATGTTTGAGATGAAAAACACGTAACCCTTGAAGCAAAGCATTTCAATAGTCTAGATTGATTAAAACTAAAGCACGTATTAGAAAATGTAAAGCTTTCTGGTCCAAGAGTTTATTAATTGAGCGGATCATTTTTAGCTTGAAAAAACGCTTACTAACTATAGATGAAACATGAAGATGGTAATTTAAACTGGGATCAAATATATTCCTGATGTATTTACTGAAGGATAAAGAGACACCTGGGAGATAGCAAGAATGATTTTTCCAGAAAGAGAGGTGATGTTTGTTCTTGAAAAGAGCAGAAACCATGTTTTCTCAGGATTTAACTTCAAATTATTGAGATCTCACCAGGAAGAGATTGAGAAAAGTTTTTCATTAAGGGAGACATTGTCCTGTAATTGAGATGAACTGAATACTCAAAATACCTGAATATCATCCACATGTATAAATGGTGTGAGGTCTAAGGACTGACTCAGTATCACCAGCAGAGATATAAATACATTGAAAAGAACAGAGGCCAGCATGAATCCCTGAAGTTTCTCCAAAGGTGAAAGAAAAGAAGTCAGATACTTCTCCCTGCTGAAATTCTCTCTAAATTCTATCAGATAGATAAGAAACCATTCCAGAACTGAACCTGTGATCTCAATGTCTTGAAGTCTATTCAAAAGTTACGATCAATAAGATTAAAGGCAGTTGAAAGGTCAGATGACACAAGCAGAACATGGGAAGGCCTGATGCGTGTTATTAACAACTTTGAAAAGGATACGAAAAGATACAGGGAGCCAATATTCTGCAATGAGAAGGGGGGGGGGGGGTGACATGGTCAAATCTTTTTTCCATACAAAAGTTTGACCGCAGTATTTTGTATGAATTGTAAATGCCAGATTTGAGAGAGTTTGAGACCTGAAAAAAAAAAAGAGTTACAGTAATCCAAATGGGAGATGACCATGGTATGAATGAGAAGACATAAGGGACTAGATTCAGTAAATGGTGCTCAAAATTCAACGCTGAAAAAAATCCACCTGGAGTGCTATTCTATAAATGGCGTTCCAAGTTGGGCGCTGTTTATAGAATAGTGCTTAGTGCTGATTTTCATGTGAGGATTTCCAACAACTGAAACCTGGTGTAAATCATGGTGCATAATTCAGGTGTGGATTCCTGGTATTCAGTAATACTGCGTGCATCTGACCCACCCGTGCCCCTCTCATGACTATGCCCCCTTCTCAGTTGTGCGCTAAAAGATTTGCACGTGGATATTTATAGAATAGCGCTTAGCAAGATGCACACGCAAGTCTAAATTGATGCCAATTAATGCCAATACTTAATTGTTAGCGCCCAATTATTGGTGCTCATTGGCTTGTTAGCCAATTTAGTTACTCGCACATCTCAGAATAGCGTATAATTTTGTGCACCATTTATAGAATCCAGGGGATTGTGTTCATGAGTAGCAAAGAGCAGGCCACGCAAAGATGTCAAAGAAAAATATAGGAATTTCTGAGGGTCATTTTATAACAAGTGTGCCTTTAAATATTGTCGTAGGGAAAGAAAACACATACATTTACTCTGTGTAATGGTGTGCATGTATGTGCCAGTAAGAAGAGGTACACATGCACAGATTATATAAAATACATGACAGAGATCTAGTTGGTGCCCCAGACACTCACACTATCACCATTTACAGCTGTCATACTTGTTTGAGCAGCAGAAAGGCAAACAGTCCTGCTTATACAGTGCTCCAGCCTGCTCTCTCCTAGCCCTCTAATTCCAGTTTATCAGCTGGCTTCAGCCATGCCTGACTACCAACAGCACCTCTTGTACAGCAGCTTTTAGTTTCTAGCTTTGCTTAACATTGGCCAATTACACAGATGGTATCCACAAATTGAGGCAATTCTTATTGGTTCAAAGCAATAAGAGTTCTGGCGGCAGCTCCTTGATCTCTGTGTGCCCTCTGCTCCCTCTTTCATTCCTTTCCTTTCGCTCCATGAGCCACTCAGATTCTCACATTTCAGACTTAATAGCAATGATTGACAGAACAAATGGATGTTATTTCACACTTGTAGAGCAGTGCCAGACCATTTCTCTGTGCATGGAACACTCACCTTGGAAGGCTGCAGATCAGTCCCTTGTAGCTTTTCAGATGAATTTAACATTCCAGTCAGAAGCAAGGAAATATGGTCATTCCTTCTGCTCGCTCCTCTAAATCCCACCCTTCATTGCCCCATTCTTTAGTTATGAAGGAATATCTTCTGTCAGTCATATTAAAAAATGCATATTTCTACTGCCATTTAAAGCCATATGATACTTGATTCCAATTTTGTAGGCTGTCCTTTCAATGCTCCACCCAAAATTATCCCTAAGGTATTGTACTTCAAGTCTTTATTTACGAAACATTTTTTTTTGCAGTAGACACATTCCCTGGGATTCTATGTAGCGTGACTTAAGTGGCACGCGCATATCCAGTCGTATTCTGGATTTGTGCACACAACTTAACTAGTTAACAAGCCAATCAGTGCTGATAATTGCAAATTAAGCAATTATTTACACTAATTGCAATTAATTAGAATTTATGTGCACAACTGTCTTAGCGTAAATTCTAAGTTGCATAGTTGAAAAGGGGGCATGGCTATGGTGTGGAATGCGGGGGTCATGGATGGCCATGGTGTGGAATGGGGGGGGGGGGGGGGGGGGGGGGTCATGAATGTTTTTAAAATCTATGCATGTTGTTGTAGAATATACCCAGTTCATGCCTAATTTAGGTGTTGGCATTTACACCCAGTTTTACTTGGCATAACTGCTTGTGACTAAATGTAATCGCGTGGATGGGAGCTTGGTGTATTCTATAAACTGCACAGAAATTTAAGCTTATTCCATAAAGTATACCTAAATTTTGGCATACTGCATAGAGTACACCTATGTATATTTTATTTCTATGCCAATTTTTTAGGCGTGATATATAGAATCTAGTCCATAAAGGACAATTCTATAATCTAGGCACCAGCACTTACAGCCCCCCACCCCCCACCGCACATGTAAATTTAAGGGATACTAATGGGCTCATTTTCAAAAGAGAAGGATGCCCATCTTTCGACATAAATCAGAAGATGGGCGTCCTTCTCACAGTGTCGTCCAAATCAGTATAATCAAAAGCCGATTTTGGACGTCCCCAACTGCTTTCTGTTGCAGGGACGGCCAAACTTCAAGGGGGCATATCGGAGGCATAGCGAAGGCGGGACTTGGGCATGCCTAACACTTGGATGTCCTCGACCCATAATCGAAAGAAACAGAGACATCCGTGACGAACAGTTGGACTTTACCTGGTCGTGTTTTTCTTACGACCAAGGTACAAAAAGGTGCCCAAAATGACCAGATGACCACCGGAGAGAATTGGGGATGACCTCCCCTTACTCCCCCAGTGGTCATTAACCCCCTCCCACCCTCAAAAAATATCTTTCAAAACATTGATTGCCAGCCTCTGTGCCAGCCTCAGATGTCATACTCAGGTCCATCATAGCAGTATGCAGGTCCCTGGAGCAGTTTTAGTGGGTACTGCAGTGCACTTCAAGCAGTGACCCAGGCCCATATCCCCCCTACCTGTTACATTTGTGGAGGAATTATCGAGCCCTCCAAAACCCACCACAAACCCACTGTACCCACATCTAGGTGCTCCCCTTCACCCATAAGGGCTATGGTAATGGTGTACAGTTGGGGGTAGTGGGTTTTTTTTTGGGGGGGGGGGGTTGGGGGGCTCAGCACACAAGTTAAGGGAGCTATGTTCCTGGGAGCAATTTATGAAGTCCACTGCAGTGCCCCCTAGGGTGCCCGGTTGGTGTCCTGGCATGCTGGCTCCTCCCATGACCAAATGGCTTGCATTTGGTCATTTCTAAGATGGACGTCCTTGGTTTCCATTATCATCGAAAATCAGAAATGACCAAGTCTAGGGACGACTAAAATTTAAGGATTTGGACGACCCTGATGGTATTTTCGAAATGAAAGATGGACGTCCATTTTGTTTCAAAAATACGGGTTTCCACGTCCCTAGATCGGGACATTTTGCGAGGACGTCCTCATCAAAACTTGGACGTCCCTTTTGAAAATGCTATTCTACAAAGGGGTATATAAGTGGCATAGGACTAGATTCTGTAAATGGTGCCCAAATTTGGACACTGAAAAAATGAGTGCTGATCTCTATTCTATAAACTGCTCTCTGAGTTGGGAAATATCTGCCAGATTCTATATAATGCGCCTAGAAATCCACGCTGAAATTCAGGCGAATATAACAACACATGTAACTTAATAGGCTTAACAAGGTAATCAGCATTGACAACAGCACTTAACAAGCAATAATGAGTACTAATTGGCAATTAGAATTTATGCACTAATTGGCAATTAGACTTTATGTACAAAACTCGCTAAGCATATTCTGTAATGAACTGTGCCTAAATTCTAATGCATGCAGTTTAAAAGGGGCATGACTATGGGCAAGGAAATGGGCATTCTGTGGACATTCCCAAATTTACATGCATAGTTATAGAATATGGCCCAGTGCACGTAAATCTACATGGAGGGATTTATGCCACACTTTCATTGGTGTAAATGGAGGCACATAGTTTTAGGCAATGGGCTATCAACTAAGCATATTCTATATACCGTGCCTAAATCTAGGCGTCTCTTATAGAATACACATAGGCGGAAATGATTAATGTGTGTATTTTGTAGGTGCCTTATATAGAATCGGGCCCTATTTGTAGAATAGCGCTTAGCAAGCGAACCACAGGAGTGGGAACGACCACTGCGATGAGTCGGATGAGATAAAATCAGTCTTTATTGTGTGACAAAATAATATTTGCTTGAAGACAGTATAATAAGTTCCACTAAAATTATGGACCCAACACTTCATTAGCCTTCCTCAGGAGTCCAATTGAAAGAACCAACGGGACACAAGGAGCTGAATAAAGCCTGACACCACAATGTAGGTCGATGTAGATATTGACCAAAATACGCCGTGCTACATTTGTAGGAGCTTATTACACTGTCTTCAAGCAATTATTATTTTGCCACACAATAAAGACTGATTTTAGCTCATCCAACTCATCACAGTAGTCATTCCCACTCCTGTGGTTCGCTCGTACTGCTTCTTGTGGGATTGATTGTATTCTCCTTTTGCTGGAATAGCGCTTAGCACCATGATCTGCTCCCAATTTTGGGTGTGAGGATTTGCACCAACTGAAAACTGATGTAAATCTTTGCACCTAAATTAGGTGCGGATCCTCCTGATTCTATAATACTGAGCACATCTTAAGTGAACACCCTTGACCCATCCATGCCCCTGCCATGGTCATGCCCCCTTTTCAGTTGTGCACTAAAAAATATGCAATGCACATCTTTATGGAATACCGCCTAGCAAGATGTGCGCATAAATTCAAATTGTTTCCAATCAGCACTGATAATTATTAGTGCCCAATTATTGGTGCTAATTGGCTTGTTATTCAATTAAGTTGCACATGCAATTTTGAGCATCATTTAGGGACCCTTTTACAGAATGGTGGTAAGCCCAATGTGGGCTTACCACATGCTAATCTGGAACTACCGCCGGCCCAACGTAGGCGCTGGTGGTAGTTCCAGCCATGGCTCACAGTTTTTCATGCTAGGGAAAATAGCTAGCTATTTTCTAGAGCGGCGCTCACCCGGTGGTAATTGGACAGTGCTGTGTGCTACCCGGTTACCGCCAGGATAGCGCAGGAGCCCTTAACGCCACCTCAATGGGTGATATTAAGTGCCCCCCCCCCCACATGGCCACGCAGTAAATAAAACTGCATGGCCATGCCATTTTTTGGGCCTTTTTACCCACTGCATTCACTAGCGCAGGGTCCTTTTTACTGCAGCTTGGTAAAAGGAACCATTATAGAATTTGGGGATAGTATATAAATACAAGGAGAGCATTTACGTGGGTGGAGCATGGGTAAGATATGGGCAGAGGTCCAATTAAATGCATTACTTACAGTAAGCACACCCCTGTTGTATTTAAATACCCAATTAGGCTAGGTCTATGGACGGTATTACTGCAGGCTGGTAAATGTAAAATATGCCAATATATGATTATACTTGTATTCCATAATAGAATCGGGGTACCCAGAGGCTAATACAGAATATGCTGTCACCATGGAGTATTGGGATGCCAAAATGGAGATACCCAATTAAAGGAGTGCATTGCCCCCATTATGGGGGAAAATGCTTGAGATATCTAATTACTGTGTGTGTATATATTATGTTGTAGTTAAACGAGGAAAAGCCTCAAATGCTAAGGAAAGCTCCTAACTAAATAACTAACAAAGGAGCTTTCCTTAGCATTTGAGGCTTTTCCTCGTTTAACTACAACATAATATACACACACAGTAATTGGATATCTTGGTATGCTTTATCGTGGATAGACTTTGAGGATAATCCAAGCCTTGATTTGATATTTAGGAAAATCCTTGAGACCAATTTCCAGCTGCAAGCCAATCGCATAAAGTTAAAAAGACATCTTACCCAATTAACTTTTATGTGAATTTAAGTGAATTTAACTTTTTACCTGCTAGTCGTGCAATGCTGCTTAACCAAATGAGTTATCTGTTTTGTGAATGAATGCTGCCGCTCAAACAGATAACTTTTGGGTCAGCTTCAGAATGGCCCAAGGACTTGCTGCTTATTAAAAGGGATATTTTTGGCTATTGAAGAGGTCATTTACTAAGTTAATGCACACTAATGCCATTACTTTTCATAATCTCCAACAAGGTCCATTACTTTAAAGTCGACCTGTGGTAGGTTATATACATTAATGAGATTAGCACAGATTAACCATTAGTAAATGACCTGTGTAGTGATTTAAATCACCCAAGTTGTTTGTGCTGCTTCTTCACTACCGCCAGCCACACAAGTGCTTTTAAGTATCAACCTTGAAGACTGGATTTGAGGACCCCTGACCTATAGCATTCTATAAGTTACGTATGTAAATTGAGGGCACACCTGTAACCTGCCTACGCTTCACCCACATATACACCCCCATACAGTTGCATGTTATAGCAACCTTATAGAATGTCACCTGATACACCTATACATGTAACTGTCAATTTTGGTGCCTACGATATGAGTAAGTGGTACATACATATAGGCAAAAAAAAGCAAGTTTGGGAAATCAATAATCCTTTACTACTAGATCCAACAATTTGAAGATGCTGGAATGTGACTTTGCACTTTCGTTTTTGTATTGAGAACTTTGGTTTGCTGATTTACATGAGCTTCAGCTCCTTGTTTTAGATAGACTGATTTCTAGTGACCACTGACGCAGGCGCTTGATGCTGAAACATGGTCCATATCAGGTCTAGTAATAAAGAACTCTTGACTTTCCCAAGCTTAAAAGGCCCTTGGTGCTTTTTTTTTATTTTTTTGCATTTATATAGTTGTGTACTTTGAACTTCTCTTCTGCTGCTGCATACATGTGTAGTAACCTATGGAACTTTGTAAGTCTAAATGCTTTCAAAATGAGCCCTATAGGTGCCAAGTTTTAGAATTGCCTCCTCAGTGGCTTTTGTTATGGAGTTCTGTAAGCTTCTTTTAGTCTGATAAGCACTGATGAGCACTATTTTTCATAAGAACTTCCACTTAAAGAAGGCAAAACCTGCCAAGACCTTGCAGGACTTGCTCTAAGATCCAGTTCCATGTTCTAGTTGAACTGATATTGAATATTTTTGTCAGCAGGCCATTATGGGAAGGATTTCTGCCGAGGAGGAGGACCAGACCTGCATAATTTCATCTCATCAGGATTTGTGACACTTGGAAGAGGACATGTTAAAGGTACTATGAAAATGATTTCTTTCAGTGAAAAATGTTCTGTCATTTGGCAACATGATTTCTTGATTTTGAAACTACTAATTCCTGAGCTTGGAAGTTGGACTGCAATCACTGTCTGATCTCCTGTTATTAGGCCTGACATGCGTCTCTCTGTTCTAATACAGAATTTCAAACCTATCTGTGATTCTATCATCTAGGAAATTAAGGGGCTCATTTTCAAAGCACTTAGACTTACAAAGTTACATAGTAGCCTATGGAACTTTGTAAGTCTAAGTGCTTTGAAAATGAGCCCCTAAGTATACCAGGGAGGCTGGTACACATTCTATGTTGAGAGATGGATCAATACAAGTCAGGCTTTGGGTATCTGGAGATAGATTGACAAAGGCTGTGCTTGGGGTATTGAGGAATAGATCAATATAGATTTTGCCATAGGGATGGGTAGGTAGATAGATTAATAGTTTAAAGGGGTCTTTTACAAAGGCGTGGTAGCATTTTTAGTGCACGCTAATGATTAGCACACGCTAAACGTTAGAGACACCCTTTGTAAAAGGACCCCTAAGAGATTTGATATGCCACCCTTCTAGTATAAAGCTAGGTTGGTTTACAAATTTTAAAAAAAATGGCAAAAGTCATACTTTGGGTATCAGTTGATTGACATTTGTAAAACATCAAAGGGCACTGATGAGTTCCAAAAAAGTGGAAGAAGCCACCAAAATGTCCGGGATGACCAAAATTTATTTTTCAAAAAAGTGCTGATAGAACAACCTAACACAGGCTATGTTTCGACAAACACAGTCTTCATCAGGGGAATCTTAATAAAAACAAATAAACATAAATAAAATAAAATGAATAAATACAAATAGAGTAATAATCCAACAGACTTAAATAAAAATCATGATCAATAAAAAAAATCGCTAAAACACAAAAGTTGGGTTGTTCTATCAGCATTTTTTTGAAGAATAAACTTTAGTCATCCTGGACATTTTGGTGGCTTCTTCCACTTTTTTGGTTTTGATTGACATTTGTGCCATAGTAACCTGAGACTTTTATATTTATTATATATCTGCATACATTGTAGTGCAGTCTTTTTGATTCTACAGGAGGTATTCTGTAAGCTTCTAATGTATGTGATGTGACATTGTTGGTGCAGTCTTCCAGTGCAAAACATAGTGGGCATGGAGTATATATCTGAGATCTTGAAATCTATGTGCAATACCAGTAACAGAAGGCTTCAAAATTCTCCAGATGAAGGGTTTCAGGATTCCAGTTAGGTTTGTTTGTATGCATTATATTTCATTGAAAATTTTTATTTTAGTTGTATTGTGCTAAAATTTGTCAAGAATTATGACATCATTAAAAATTGACAGAATTGTGTTAATTGATATAATGCTTCACACTGCAATTGAAGGCAATGCATAGTGTTCTCATCTTGGAAAATAATGGATTTCTGGAATAAAATGTAGTCCCTCATGTGTATGGGAAGCACACTTTCCCCCTTCCTCCAGTCTCCTTCATCCTCTTCCACTGATTTGCCTGTTTACCTGACCAATACAGCTCAGTACAACTATTTATCATTCTACCTCTACTAGATGTTTGAAATGCTGTACAAATACACCAGAAGACAAAAAAGAGATTCCATGAAAAATTAACTAGGCTATGATCAGATAAAATCCTACCTCACTCTTGGTTAGCTCTTCTGTATGACTTTGTTGCCAGGACAGCTAAAGTGATCCATCCTACGTAAGACTGAAAGGCTAGGTGGCAAGAAAAACAGTAGCTAGTGGTTAAGATTTTGTAATTGAGCAAGCAAGGAGAATGAAGTATTGCGATTGGTATAAAAGGAGTCTGTTATCCAAATGTGATATATACATCATTCATCAACAAAACAGAAAGACAACTGTGGCAGTGAAGGTAGCAGTCTCAAAAACGCATCTGTGCGGTCTTGTTCTTGTGTCGGCTGCTGATAAGTTGAAATGTTTGGGAATGTGATACGGTAATTCTGTTGAGCATTCTTTAGAACTTAATAATGACATGATACTGTAGTTGATTGATAATACTCTTTTGAAGTGGTCACCCTTATATTTTTCCTAGTGGGGGTGTCTCGATGCTATCAAGATTGTACTAGTGCCTAAGATAAATTATATTTTGAGTATGATACCTCTTCTTTATCCTGATTCGTTTTATCAAATATTATTATGTGGAAGGGCACAATTTGTAGAATTGCTTTGAGGAAATTAAAATTGGTCAAAAGTAAAGGGGGTGTTAATTTTCCAAATTTTGAGTTATATCATTATGCTTATCTGATGGCTTCAGTTGTGGCATGGCTTGCGGATGGGGCAGATGGAAGGGTGCCTAGGTCGTTGCAATTAGAGAGGGCAATAGTTAGTCCATATGGTTAGTCCACTCTCTCTGTAGTTTGCTAACGGCTCCAGCTCGAAAAGTGCTATCTCATAATCCAGTGATAATAGCTACACTAGGGATTATAATGTTTGTGGCCCAATGTTTAAAACTGGCCTGGCCTGGCCAATGGTTATTTCTCTCTTGTTCAGTCATGAACTAAAGAAACAAGGGAAAGTGCTCAGCTGGCATGAGTGGCAGGCTAAAGGTATTTGATGTGTGTATCAGCTTTTTGTGGAGGGTAAATTTAAGACTTTTGAGCCACTTGAGATGAAAGATAAATGTAAATTAGGCATCATTATCAATAGATGCAGCTAAAGCACTACTTGCAGTGTACACAGGAAGTTGCTTGACTGCTTGGTATGGATCCTGAATTGGCTGATTTTTCTGTGGCTCCTAAAAAGGTATCTACTGTACACAAGAAGATGAAGCCTTGTGGGGGGTATACCTGTGTTGTACTTCAGCGAGTTTGGATTGGGGAAGGGTCTTGATTTGGGAAACGTGTGCAGTCCATCACTAACAGCAGCAGTCTCTGTATTAATTGCAAAACTGGGGGCTGGTGGTTCTAAAGAATGCTACTCTTGTGGGTCTGATGTAGGAACTATCTCATATGCTGTTTGCCTGTACACATTTAAAATAATTTTGGGTACCAATGTGGGACAGAATTATAAATGTGTTAGAAATTCATGCTGAGCTCAATCATACTGTTCTGTGTTGTGATTAGCTGTTTTATATCATGTATTAAGCAAGGAGCAGGCAAAGCTATGGCCATAGCTATATAATCTATTTTTTTTCTGAGTGGAAAGATAATGCAGTCTTGTCTATGAATGCGTGGTGCAATACTGTGTGTACAAAGAAATTGCTGCAGTTAAGAGACAGAACTTTCAGTGTTGAAAAAGATCTGGGCTCCATTAGATTTGGTTTGTCAATAGGTTGAAACATAAGAACATAAGAATAGCCATAATGGGTCAGACCAATGGTCCATCTAGCCCAGTATCCTGCTTCCAACAGTGGCCAATCCAGTTCACAAATACCTGGCAGATGCCCAATTAGTAGCAATGTTCCATTTTACCAATCCTAGGGCAAGCAGTGGCTTCCTCCATGTCCATTTCAATAACAGACTATGGACTTATCCTCTAGGAACTTGTACAAACCTTTTTGCAAACCGCTGTTACCACATCCTCTGGTAATAAGTGAAAAAAATATTTCCTCCTATTTGTTTTAAAAGTATTTCCATGTAAAATTTCATCAAGTGTCCACTGGTCTTTGTACTTTTTGAAAGAGTGAAAAATCGATTCACTTCTACCCATTCTACGTCACTCGAGATTTTATAGACTTCCGTCATGTTCCCCCTCAGCCATCTCTTTTCCAAGCTGAAGAGCCCTAACCTCTTCATCTTTTCCTCATATGAAAGGAGTTCCATCCCCTTTATCATTTTGGTTGCTGTTCTTTGAACCTTTCTAATTCTGCTATATCTTTTTTGAGATATAGCAACCAGAATAGAATGCATTACTCAAGGTGAGGTCACACCATGGAGTGATACAGAGGCATTATAATATTCTTGGTCTTATTTTGCATCCCTTTCCTAATAACTTCTAGCATCCTCTTTGCTTTTTTGGCCGCCGCTGTGCACTGGACAAAAGATTTCAGCGTGTTGTCTACAATGACATGTAGATCTTTTTCTTGACTGTTGACTCCTAAGGTGGACTCTAGTATCAAGTAACTATGATTTGGATTATTCTTCCCGATGTGCATCACTTTGCATTTTTCCACACTTACTTTCATCTGCCATTTGAATGCCCACTCTGCCATTTGAATGCCCACTCTTCTAGTTTAGGTCATCCTGCAATTTTTCACATTCCGTATGTGTTTTGACAACTTTGAATAGTTTTGTGTCATCTGCAAATTTAATCACCTCACCCATCACTCCAATTTCCAGATCATTTATAAATAAGTTAAATAGCACCAGTCACAGAACAGATCTCTGTGGCACTCCATTATTGACCCTCTTCCATTGAGAAAAATGGCCATTTAACCCTACCCTCTGTTTTCTGTCCAATAACCAATTCCTAATCCACAGAAGGACATTGCCTCCTATACCATGACTTTTTAATTTTCTCAGGAGTCTCTCATGAGGAACTTTGTCAAAAGCTTTCTGAAAATCCAGATACACTACATCAACTGACTCACCTTTATCCACATATTTTTTTTACGCCTTCAAAGAAATGAAGCATATTGGTGAGGCAAGACTTTCCTTGACTGAACCCATGCTAACTCTGTCCCATTAAATCATGTTTGTCTGTGTGTTCTGTAATTTTATTCTTTATAATAGTTTCCCCAGCACTGAAGTGGTCTGTAATTTCCAGGATCACCACTGGAACCCTTTTTAAAAATTGGCGTTACATTGGCCATCCTTCAGTCTTCAGATACTATGGATGATTTTAATGACAGCTTACAGATCGGTAACAAGAGATCAGAAATTTCATGTTTGAGTTCTTTTAGTACCCTGGGGTGTATGCCATCCGGTCCTGGTGATTTATCACACTTTAATTTGTTAATTTGACACAGTACGTCTTCCAGGTTACTGAGATTTCTTTCAGTTCCTATGTTATATTGTATTTATATTTATTTTTTGGCACTTCTGTAAAAATAAAATGTTTAAAATAAAAAACAAATGTGAGATTTTTAATGGGAATTTAATTTAATCACAGAGGGGATATGACACATCTGATCACGAAAGGCAAAGATAAGAGCAGTTTCCCCATTGAACGGCATTTGTGAGGAGGATATCTGCAGAAATAAGAGAGTGAATGAGGAGCTGTAGAGTGAAGGGAACTGTAGATCAGTAGAAGAAGCCAATACAATGAGTTGAAAAGAGTGATTTCATGGTCTTGTTGCTATGGTATTGAGTTGCTACTAGATATTTAAAAAAAGGATGTTTCAGTTTTATTGCATTGAGCTTACCTTGAATTTCCATGGCTTTTTCTGTTTATTGGGAGTGTTTTTCAGGTGTGGGAAAAGCTCAAGTTTAATCATCCAAGGCTTCATTCAGTTAAAATCTCTTTTGGCCTTTGGAGGGCAAATACAGGGCTATTTAATACAGGGCAGTAAAATACTTCCAGTTTAACTCAAATAACACTTTACCTGATACCACAGGTTAATGTGATCCTCCAGTAATAAAGTGTGATACTGCAGCAGGAAATATTATCAATTCCCAGTTACAGTATTGTGGGATGAGATTCCCCATACCATACCTGCTATCTTTTAAAAGGATCGGGATCTTTAAAATGAAAGTAATTCCTCCCCATATTCCTTCCCAGCATCAAAGCTAGAAAAGGATTATGACCAGATTAGACTTTTTTCTATTAGTACTCTAATTCATATTTATGTTTTATTATAGTATTGTATGTTTGTGTTATTATTTTAGCTTATTTTGTTTTATTGTATATCACCTTGGGTATTGAGATTAGATATATTTATAAGTGATCTAGAGATAGGAGTAACTAGTGAGGTAATTAAATTTGCTGATGACACAAAGTTATTCAAAGTCATTAAATCGCAAGAGGATTGTGAAAAATTACAAGAGGACCTTACGAGACTGGTAGACTGGGCATCTAAATGGCAGATGATGTTTAATATAAGCAAGTGCAAAGTGGTGCATGTGGGAAAGAGGAACCCGAACTATAGCTGCGTAATGCAAGGTTCCACGTTAGGAGTCATCCACCAGGAAAGGGATCTAGGTGTCATCGTTGATGATACGTTGAAACCATCTGCTCAGTGTGTGGCAGCGGCTAAGAAAGCAAATAGAATGTTAGCTATTATTAGGAAAACAAAAATGAGGATGTTATAATGTCTTTGCATCACTCCATGGTGCGACCACATCTTGAATATTGTTTGTAATTCTGGTCACCATGTCTCAAAAAAGATATAGTGTAATTAAAAAAGGGGATGGGACGATTTCCCTATGAGGAAAGGCTAAAGCGGCTAGGCTCTTCAGCTTGGAGAAAATACGGCTGAAGAGAGATATGATAGAGTTCTATAAAATAATGAATGGAATGGAACTGGTAGACGTGAATCGCTTGTTTACTCTTGTTAGAAATAGTAGGACTAGGGGGCATGAAATTAAGCTACAATGTAGTAAATTTAAAATGAATCGGAGAAAATATTTCTTCATTCAACTTGTAATTAAACTCTGGAATTCGTTGCCAGAGAATGTAGTAAAAACAGCGTAGCGGGGTTTAAAAAAAAGGTTTGAATAGCTTCCTAAAAGAAAAGACCATTAGCCATTATTAAAATGGACTTGGGGAAAATCCACTGTTTATAATCCAAAATGTGCTGTAGATGTGTGCGGCACAAGGGGCAGATCCTTGATAAAGCAATGGGGCAAAGCACGACATATGTTGGATAATACTGCCCCCTTGCTAATTTACCACTAAAGCTTTGAATGTAGTTGCAAAAATACCACAGAAAGTCGGTATATCAAGTCCCATTTCCCCTTCCCTTTCCCTAATGCCAACATTAGCGCACAACCTGAAGGAGAAATACTGGAACTTTCCCTATTTCCTGGGCTCATTAGAAATAGGCTTAATGCATGGGAAAGTCCCATGTTAACACATGCTAAGCCCATTTCCTAGTAGACTCTAGTATTGTAACTCTTTGTATGAGGGTATACATCAAAGACTGTATGATAGATTTGAATTATTACAGAATACTGCAGCAAAGCTGATATTTGGCCAAAGAAAATTCGATCATGCAATGCCGTTGCTGAAGGATTTACACTGGCTGCCAATTCATGCATGAATTGAGTTTAATATTGTTTGCCTAGTGTTTAAAATCCTGCATGGGTGACGTCCCTCTTCATATATCCAGCTTTTAACTATTCCTGTTGCTTGGGCTTCTTCTCATTTTAGATCTACACTTAAATTGGGCTTTCCTGCTATCAGGCACGTTCGTTATAAAAATGATCATAATTGCTCTTTTAACTTTCAATCAAGTAACATATGGAATGTATTGCCACTTCAGATCTGAAGATTAACCAATTGCTTGATGTTTCGAAAAGCTCTAAAAATGTTTAATTAAGTTTTGTAACCTGCTTGGATTCCTCGCTGATATAAGTGGGATATAAATGCTGAAAATAGCAGCACTTAGAGCCCCTTTCACCACTGCGGTAAAAGGGGGTCTGCAGTAATGTTGGCATGTGTTTTTGACCCGTGCCGAGGCCCCCCTTTTACTGCAGTGGGTAAAAGACTGGCTTTTTGTTTTAAAGGAAATGGCCATATGCTAATCACAAGGATTGGCATGCAGCCATTTCCAAGGGGAGCTTTATTACCACCTATTTAGGTGACGGTAAGGGCTCCTGTGCTAACCTGGTGGTAACTGGGCAGCATGTGTTGCTGCCTGGTAAGCCTCAGCACTACAAAAATAAAAAGAGGCCCTTTTACAAAGGCGCTGGAGGGCTAATGTGCGGATAGCACATGCTCAATTGGCAGTACCAGCAGGGTAGCATGTGCGCCTGGCAGTAATTCCAATTTTGGTGCACGCCGAATCCTACAGTAGAAAATAATTTTCTATTTTCTACCGCAGGGGTGTGTTCACAGTGGTAACCAGCAATGCGCCCACATTGGCATGTGCTGCATGATTATCATGTGGGTAGCACATGAGTCCTTACTGCTACATAAGTACATAAATATTGCCATACTGGGAAAGACCAAAGTTCCATCGAGCCCAGCATCCTGTTTCCAACAGTGGCCAATCCAGGTCACAATATACCTGGCAAGATCCCAAATCATTTTATACTGCTTATTCCAGAAACAGTGGATTTTCCCCAAGTCCATTTAATAACGGTCTATGGACTTTTCCTTTAGGAAGCCGTCCAAACCTTTTTTAAACTCTGCTAAGCTAACCGCCTTTACCACATTCTCTGGCAACGAATTCCAGAGTTTAATTACACGTTGAATGAATAAAAATTTTCTCTGATTCGTTTTAAATTTACTACACTGTAGCTTTATTGCATGCCCCTAGTCCTAGTATTTTTGGAAACCGTGAACAGACGCTTCACATCTACTCATTCAACTCCACTCATTATTTTATAGACCTCTATCATATCTCCCCTCAGCCGCCTTTTCTCCAAGCTGAAGAGCCCTAGCAGCTTTAGCCTTTCCTCATAGGGAAGTCGTCCCATCCCCTTTATCATTTTCGTCGCCCTTCTCTGCTAGGTCAATGGGTGGCAGCAAGGTCTCAGGACGTAAATAGGCACGCACCAGTTTTAATATTAGTGCAAGCCCATTTCCCGGCCCATTAAAAAATTGCCTTGTTTCCCAGCCTCGGTAAAACATGGACCAGCACACACTTAAAAGCTGTGCCCACACAACCGCAGACCACTTTTTACCACAGCTTTGTAAAAGGATCCCAAAATATTTTGTAGCGCCAGAAATGGCGTGCACTGGGGGTGGGAACTACCACCAGGCTTCAGCGGTAGTCTTGATTTGACACACGACAAAGCGGCGATAGCTCTACCACCACTTTGCAAAAGGACCGCTTAGCTAGGTAAGTGCGCCTCCTACCTGGATAAGTGCTGCCCACAGGGGTCAGCCAATGATTGCTCTCTGTTGCTGTCTTTGAGAAAGAAAGAAAGAAAGAAAGAAAGAAAGAAAGAAAGAAAGAAAGAAAGAAAGAAAGAAAGAAAGAAAGAAAGAAAGAAAGAAAGAAACCTCAAGTGCTCACAAATGGTAAGTGGAAATGTGAAAAAAACAGAATGTCATAACAGTTCCTTGAAATAAAAAAAAGCAAATTCCTTGAGGAAAAACCCAGCACATTTCTTGACAAGTGTTATGCGATACTTGAAAAAATGCCAAACTCTTGGAAGTACTGCTTGGTTCTTAAAAAAATAAAAAGGCAAAACCTTCTTGAAAAAATACTGTTCTTGAAATACACGTCTTTGAAGTTTTTTTTTTAAGCTTACACAATATCGCAATAGTATTACTTGATGGCAAGCTTTGCAGTCAGTTAATAACTTGTGGACCTCTTTTACCAAGCCTCGCTACCGATTCTCAGTGCGACAAATGAGAGGAAGCCCATTCAATTCCTATGGGTTTCCTCTCATTTGCTACGTAGGAATCGCTAGCGTGGCTTTCTAAAAGAAGCCCTGTGTTCAGGGCCGTGCCTAGGGTCTCTGGTGCCCCCCTGCAGACTATCGGTTGGCGCCCCCCCCCCCCCCCCCCCGTCCAGCAGAGCAGGAACAGAAGGGAGCAGGCAAGTAAGCCGGACCTCAGGAAAAAATTGCACTGTATGTATCCCTCATTTATAAGTCTCTGACTCTAAAGTTTAGCAATTTCATTAAAGCAAAATGTATTTTCACATATCACATCCTATCCAAGGAGAATGTTTTATATATGTCACCCGTCTGTGGTAAAACTTCACACAGTATCAAAATACCTCTAATATGTAGTCGTGCCAGCCGAGGAAACTAACTGTGCTCAGCTCACAAGAGACAGAGTGAACATAAAATAAAACTTCATCCTTAAAAGATAATATCGGATGAATGCATGAAGGTGAATATGAATTCCTATGAATGGAATCAGTTTGATTTACAAAAAAACCAGATACTACTCCCTCATATATATAACAAAAAATTATTTAAGTGGAATGGAATTATTTGACTGTACTGGTAAACAGAAAGAAATACTCTATTGCATTCTAATCTCCTTTGCACCAAAGGATATAATTCAGATCAAACATTTATCTCTGATCAACTATCTCAGATCAAATATTTATTTCAGATCAAATATTAAGGTTTCCTTGCTTACAGTCACTTAAATCTACCTAGCCTTTATATAGCTTATAGGATTTAAACACTCTTAAACTGAAATTCACCCTTTTCTATTCTTCATAAACTTCAAGTAATCCTGAAATATTCAGATCCTTTTCTCACTAGAGAAACTTCAATCACCACCAATCTCTTTTCACATATATTTTCTCATTTACCACAATCAGGCACTCTTTTATAACTTCAGTCAACAAACACAGGAAGTCACAGCTGGATGTCTCTCTTGGCAAAGGACAGCTCTCACTCTGTTCACTTCCCGGGCAGATTTCTTAACAGAAGCTGATCATCCAATCAGAGAGCTCTATTTGAATGCAGATTAACATACAGACACTCATGGGAATGTTTAGTGAAAAACACCGGACTAATTTGCATATGATTTAAACAAATCTGAGCATATGACAACCAAGTACAGACTCCCAGCACCTGAATTCTGCAATTAGATTTAAGGCAAATACTTTTAAAACTTATTTTTAGCACTTTTAAAATTTCAGGTTCTCTTTAATTTGAATGCTGTTTCAAGCTCTGAAACTCACCCTGACTGAGGAGCTAGCCCCAAACCGAAGCATAAATAGCAATCTGGTTGTATTCTCACACAACTTGAAGAGCCGTGCCTGCCTCAATTAATACTGCTCCTTTGCATGAAAAGGGGAGGGCAGTGGAGATAGGAGAATCACAAGTTCAGGTGAAAGATTTTGCAAGTGAGCAGATGGACGGCAGGGCAGTGGCGCTTACTGCATCAGCACTGCCCTGCCTGTGTTAGTGAGTTAAAACACATTTGTGAGTGTTTCTGGGAAAAGGTGACTAAAGTAGTAAATTCAAAATGTTGAGAGTAGCCAATTTTTGATGTCATGGGCCCAGAAGCAGTCTGTAAAATGTTTGAATTTCTGTAACTTTTTTATTTTTTTCACTTAAAAGGATGGGGTTTGAATTGTTGTGTTACAAATTCTTTGCTCTAACAGAATTCATTAAAACCTCTTGTTTTTTGTGTTTCTGGTGGTTGTAGGTTTTTTTTTTTTTTGCTCCAGAGATGGTCACATTTATTTGAATTAACAGCATAGTTTGTATACAAAATAGCCCCCACTGAAAATAATGGGGAAATTTTGCCTCATCAATTTGCTACATTTTTTTGAAGGGGGGTGAATAAACATGTGGACAAAAGTGAACCAGTTGATATATTGTGTATCTGGAGTTTCAGAAAGCATTTGACAAAGCAAAGTAGGGTTAAATGGTCAATATTCTCAAAGGAGAAAGATAAACGGTGGGATTCCCCCCTCCCCCATGGCCTGTCCTGGGACCGCTGCTTTTTAACATGTTCTTAAAATTATATTTTATTACATTTCCAACATAATTATAAACAAAATAATATAACAACTTTGTCAATCAACAAACAGGAATATTTTATTTTTGTTACATTTGTACCCCACACTTTCCCACTTATGGCAGGTTCAATGTGGCTTACATGGGGCAATGTAAGCCACATTGTTAAGTGACTTGCCCAGAGTCACAAGGAGCTGCCTGTGCCTGAAGTGGGAATCAAACTCAGTTCCTCATTTCCCTAGAACCAAAGTCCACCACCCTAACCACTAGGCCAGAAACAAGTCAAAAGTTTAAAGAAAATACAACATATAAAACCAAATTACAAAGTTGTGATACCAGTTTAAAGCACTATCCAGCTTATAATCGAAAGAGAAAAACGCCTATATTGCGACCCAAATCGGGAGATGGGCGTCTTTCTCCCGTGGGCGCCCAAATCGGTATAATCGAAAGCCGATTTTGGGCGTTTCCAACTGCAATCCGTCGCGGAAACGAGTAAAGTTGATGGGGGCGTGTTGGAGGCGTGGTGAAGGTGGAACTGGGGCGTGGTTATCGGCCGAGGAGACATGAGTGTCTTTAGCTGATAATCAAAAAAAAAGGCGTTTTGACCGCGATTTTGGGTCACTTTTTTTGGACCCTTTTTTTTTCATGAACAGGTCCCAAAAAAGTGCCCCAAATGACCAGATGACCACTGGAGGGAATCGGGGATGACCTCCCCGGACTCCCCCAGTGGTCACTAACCCCCTCCCACCAAAAAAAACCCACTTGAAAAACTTTTTTTCCAGCCTCTATGCCAGCCTCAAATGCCGTACCCACCTCTATGACAGCAGAATGTGTTCTATCCTGTCACAGCCTTTCCCTGGTTCTGACGTGGCTGTCGGGTGAGTGTGACACCTTCTCTGTTATGCGCACTGCAGAGTCATATCAGCAATGCATTGTGGTGGGTGTAGGGTATTGGGCTCCGTGATTCCACTAGCTTGTGGCAAATGCTCACGATGTTGGTAGTTGGTAGGCTCTACTCCCGTGGTGCTTTTCCCCCTGCTTACTGGATCAGAGTGTGCCCTGTTTTGTTTCCGGTAGTCCATGATGTAGTGGCCATTTTTGTAAGACACTTTTAGATCCCTTTCACGTGTTAGCCACGTTAGAGAACTTAGTTCTTACCTTGAATGTGGCTGAAAGAGGGCATTGTACAGCATTCTGCCAGCTCTGACCTACTGCTCATCTCAGTACCAGGGAGACTCGTTGCCAGTGGGGCACAACCTCTGATCTGCAGTTAACTGTGAGTAAGCGTGCTTATTCCAATAAAGGACGTTTTCGGAGAGATTAGTCTTCAGGTGTCAACTGCTGTGCCAATGTTATATAGCAGCAACCAGTCCTAGAGGCCTGGGTGTATGCAGGTCCCTGGAGCACTTTTAGTGGGTACCGCAGTGCACTTCAGCCAGGCGGCCCCAGGCCCATCCCCCCCCCCCCCCCACCTGTAACACTTGTGCTGGTAAATGGGAGGCCTGCAAAACCCACTGTACCCACATGTAGGTGTCCCCTTCACCCCTAAGAGCTATGGTAGTGTTGTACATTTGTGGGTAGTGGGTTTTGGGGGAGGGGGGTTGGGTGCTCAGCACCCGTGGTAAGGGAGCTATGCATGTGGGAGCGTTGTCTGAAGTCCACCGCACTGACCTCTAGGGTGCCCAGTTGGTGTCCTGGCATGTCAGGGGGCGAGTGTACTACAAATCGTGGCCCCTCCCACGACCAAATGGCTTGGATTAGGATGTTTTTGAGCTGGGCATTTTTAGTTTCCATTATCGCTAAATAAAACAAACGCCCAGCTGAAAAACATCCATTTTTTTGAAAATACGGTCTGTCCCGCCTCTTCATGTACCCATTTTCGGACATAGATGCCCATGGAGATAGGCGTTCGCGTTCGATTATGCCCCTCCACGTGAGATGGACACTATTTATGAAAATATTATGCCAGTTTGTCTCTACAGGAGGACTGGGCTGCTCACATACAGCCTGATGCTCCTGGGAACCTTTCTAAAAGGGGCCAGCAGTCTTTTAATGATTGTACCCACCCCCTAATTCCCCCCCTACCCACACACACTGGCTAATAACAGCCCCCTTCCTTCTGGTTACAACCCTCCTCCAACCAAAACATAGTCTTCCTCCTCCTTACCCGGGCAGGATGGGCCCTTCTGATCTAAACCCCCCACCCCAAATCTGGCCACCCAAAAGAGATCCCTTACCCCTATGAGGGCTCCACTGGACCCCTAGAAAAGACTCTCCATTTTCCAAAGACCTGTCCTGGATCTACCAGTCCAATCCTTGGTGTCATACAGAAGGGGGCAGGAGTGATCGCCAGTCTCTCCTACCTCTTAGATTACTGGGTTCAAAATGTATTTATTTATTCAGAACTTAATATATTGCCTACATTTTCATAGCACAGTGATGTACAAAACGAAGAAGGTAGGGAGGGGAGAGAGAGTAGCACACGAAAAATACAGCAGGACGAAGTAGCCATGACAGGATATGAAAAGAGAGAGGTGAAAGGAGACGACGTTTAGGCACTAGTTGACCCCTATCTGTAGTCTTGTGTTATTACTGGTTGGGGTCAAGCTGTTGGTGTGGTAGGAGGAAGATCAGCAGGCATGATCCTTGAAAGACCACCTGCCATATTAAAAAGATTTTACTGGAACAACAGGCCATGTGTTATCAGCCTGATGCTTCCAGTGAGGAAAAATAATTCTAGGCAGTGGCGTACTAAGGGGGGTGGGTGGGGCGGTCCGCCCCGGGTGCACGCTGCTGGGGGGTGCCGCGCGTCTGTCGGCAACGCTCTGCTCCCTCTGGCCCCGGAACGGGTTATTTCCTGTAACGGGGCAGAGGGAGCAGGGAACGAGAGTTGCTGACAGACGCGCGCCACCCCCCCCAGCAGCCGGGGGGGGGGGGTGTCATTTTGCTGGGGAGAGCTGCCCCTTTCACGTCCCCTGTCCCGCCCCTTCCACGCCCTCACCTCCCCCCTGTCATCTCTCTCCTTCTCCCCTCCCCTCCCCTTTCTCTGCTATCCCTGGTGGTCTAGAGGTACCTCTTTGGGGCAGGAAAGAGCCCCCTCTTTCCTGCCTGGAGCTGCTAGTTGCCCTGCATCCTATCCTGTGGTGAGTCCAGCTCTCGGCGTTTCAAAATGGCCGCCGAGAGTTGAAGTCTCGCGAGGCTGCTTCAACTCTCGGCGGCCATTTTGAAACGCCGAGAGCCGGACTCACCACAGGACAGGATGCAGGGCAGCTAGCAGCAGCGCTCCGGGCAGGAAAGAGGGGGCTCTTTCCTGCCCCGAAGATGAAGAGGTACCTCTAGACCACCAGGGATAGCAGAGTAAGGGGAGGGGGATAGTCGCCGGGGGGGGCCGCTGCACCCGGGGGGGGGGCGCATCGGCGATCCGCCCCGGGTGTCAGCCCCCCTAGGAATGCCACTGATTCCAGGGGCATTAGATTTGTAGAAATAATGCAGCTTGTGAGGTTGAACAAAAGATGCATTATTTATTCACCGTGGGAGTCACTAACCTGCGAGACTGAGTTACCGTATGTTAGTGACTCCCACGATAAGTTAAGCAATGGTAAAATGTGATATTTTACAACAGCTTAGTAAATCGGAATACAACAAAATCAACAAGATCCTACCTCACCCTTCAGTTCCCCAGATGTAATGGCCTTATATAGAAATCAACATACGCTTCCAGCTTCTCCTATGTTTGCACCAAGCTCTGGAACACACTATCAAAAGACCTAAAGGACAATTACCTAATCTTCTGAAAAAATCTGAAGGCCCACTTTTTCAGAAAGTTCCTCCCCACTGAACCAACTTAACCAACCAGATTACTGAACAATACATGAATATGACAATGAACAGAAACTAAACTAAGCTTCCGCCGCCCAATTCATCCCTAACACGTAACGGGCTTACCTGAAACAAATCTAAACACATAAAACCTGTCATAATCATGACATCTGTTAATCGCATTGGTCAATATAAATTGTACCTTCCCTGGTTTGGGAAATACCACAATGTCTGCCACTCGAAGTGTCTCTGGTAAACATTCCTGATCTACTGCCCGCTGAAAGGCCATCATTATTGGGTTCCCAATCTCTGCCTCTAACAGTTTATAAAATTCAGCTCGATACCCATCAGGTCCCGGGGCTTTCTGTAAAGGACTACTTTTAATGGCCCTGGCTATTTCATCTAGTTCAATAGGTTTGTTAATCATTTCCCTCTGGGCCTCTGTTATCTGTGGTAGTACTATGTTATCTAGATACATCTCAGGCTCTAACTGATCTTCTGTGGTGGGCTGATAGAGCTGGGTATAATATTTTAAAAATATTTGTCTAATTTTACTCTCTGAGTGTGTTACAGTCCCTGAGGGATGCTGTAAAGTAAGTACCCTTTGTGGGCCAGTCTTTTTCCTGATCAGCCCTGCGAGCATTTTACCTTGCTTATTACCAAATTTATAGAGTTGATATCTATAGTATAATGCTGATTTAATAGCTCTTTGATGGATTAAAGTATTTAAATTTATCTGTGTGACTAGTAGCTGCTCTCTTACTGTACTTTGGGCTTTGTCCCTATAATGACGTCGTAATTTGACTAATTGCTTCCCTAGCCTAAGTATTTCCTGTTCTCGTCTTTTTTTCTTTCGGCTGCAGTAGGCTATTATTTCTCCTCGGAGTACAGCTTTCGCTGCCTCCCAGTACAATATAGGTTCTGATGTATGCCTCTCATTATGAATCTTATATTCCATCCATTTCTGTCTTATATAACTCAAAAATTCATCATCATAATAAAGCTCAATTGGAAATATCCATTTCCGTCTCTTAGATTGCGTGTCTTGTCTATTGATGATGATATAGATTGGCGCATGATCAGATATTATGGTAGGATCTATGCCTGCCTCTTGTACATCTGGGAGAGCCCCTTCATTAATCAAAAGATAATCAATCCAGGATTGAGTGTGATGCACTCTTGAGTAGTGTGTATAATCTCTAAGGCCTGGATTTAATATTCTCCACACATCAATAACTTCCAATGTATCACACATCCAAGAAATTCCTTTCATATGATCCCCTTTTCCTCCGCCCTTATTACAAGTTTTATCTATAGTTGCGTCCGCCACTATGTTAAAATCTCCCCCAATCACCGTCTGCATATGTGGGTCTTGTAGTTTAATTTTTTGAATACGCATAATTAAAGTTTGAAAGAACCTTTTGCTGTACACATTCGGGGCATATACATTTACCAACAGCATCGGCATTCCATCTACCGTCACCTTAGCTATAATAAATCGGCCCTCTGGGTCTGTATAAACATAGTTCTGAGTTACTTGGAGTGTTTTATGCGACCGCACCTGGAGTATTGTGTTCAGTACTGGTCTCCGTATCTCAAAAAAGATATAGTAGAATTGGAAAAGGTACAGCGAAGGGCGACGAAAATGATAGTGGGGATGGGACGACTTTCCTATGAAGAGAGGCTGAGAAGGCTAGGGCTTTTCAGCTTGGAGAAGAGACGGCTGAGGGGAGATATGATAGAAGTGTATAAAATAATGAGTGGAATGGATCGGGTGGATGTGAAGCGACTGTTCACGCTATCCAAAAATACTAGGACTAGAGGGCATGAGTTGAAGCTACAGTGTGGTAAATTTAAAACGAATCGGAGAAAATTTTTCTTCACCCAACGTATAATTAGACTCTGGAATTCGTTTCCGGAGAACGTGGTACGGGCGGTTAGCTTGACGGAGTTTAAAAAGGGGTTAGATAGATTCCTAAAGGACAAGTCCATAGACCGCTATTAAATGGACTTGGAAAAATTCCGCATTTTTAGGTATAACTTGTCTGGAATATTTTTACGTTTGGGGAGCGTGCCAGGTGCCCTTGACCTGGATTGGCCACTGTCGGTGACAGGATGCTGGGCTAGATGGACCTTTGGTCTTTCCCAGTATGGCACTACTTATGTACTTATGTACTTATGTAACCAATTTACTCCAGAATCTTGTAAGCCACATTGAACCTACCAATAGATGGAAAATGTGGGATACAAATGCATAAAATAAAATAAATAAACTAACCCCCTGGCCAACAGAGATCCAAAGTACTGTGCATTTTCCCCAAAGGTAGAAAATGAGAAATAACTCTGACTCTTACTGAGTCTAATCTGATTCGTCTAGATGCTGCTTCTAATTTGTTTTATTACATTTTGACTCAGAAGCTTCTGCCTGCTCCTTTGGGCTTCCATTTAAAGGCTGGGCAAAGAGAAGACATGAGAAAGTGAAAGCCTGTAGGACCGTGTGTGACCCTCTGAAAGTTTGCTTGTAAACATACTAGATTCTGTGATCCAGCTTGTTAAGAATACTTTTTACCTTGTAAAAAAGTAGTTTTAAGAGCTGTACTTTATTACTTTTACTTGAGAATTCTTTTTGTATAAGACTTTCTACTTTTACTTCACTACTTTTGAAGCCAGTACTTTTACATTTTACTTAAGTACTTTTAAAAAGTAATGAACCCATCTCTGCTGAAGACAGCACATTGGTTACCTCTATTCCCTAGGATCACGTATAAAATTTTACTAGTAGTGTTTAAGATTCACCACTCTGGTTTTCTACTTTTCATTTCTCAACTATTGATCCTCTACACCCTCACATAAGAACTCAGATCTTCTCAACAAAATTGCCTTATAATTCCTACCTTCAGACAGATTAGATATGATACCACCCAAAACACCATATTCAGTTTTATTGGCCCCATGCCCTCCTACTCCACCTTTAACTAGACACTTCTTTAGAAAACCAAGGTAGGCCTGATGACTTTTCTTTTCAAAGACACTTTTGCCTAGCTATTTCCTCCTTTCATGACTGCTTCTCTAATGTAATCATATGCATTAAAGATGCATATGACTGACTGGGGTCTGATACACAGTCTTTCAACCTTCTGCCTAATCTATCTCTATTCTATCAAAGATTGTAGTTCCCCTCTCTCCTATATCTGTTTTCCACCTCACAGTTCTAACCAATCTATATTTGTATCTCTATAAGATGCTCAGAAGTCTTCTCGATTGGTGGGGTAACAAGTAGCAAACAGTGGCATAGCTACAGGTGGGCCTGGGTAGGCATAGGCCCACCCATTCTTGGCTCAGGCCCACCCTGAATGACTCACTAAGAAAGTTCAGTGGCAGCCATCTCACTCTTCTCTCTCCCACCCTCGAATCCAGCATTTCCTTCTTGTGGCCCAGCAGCTCCGCCCTCCTTTTCTGATCTAACTCAGCATCTTCGCTGGCACAGAAGCAATACACCTCTGCTGCCTGCATTGGCCCCACAGGCTTCCCTCTGCTGTGTCCTGCCCTCACGGACACCACTTCCTGTTTCCTGGATGTGGCAGAAGGAAGCCTGCGAGCATTGATGCTGTGCTGGAGAAGATGCTTAGGTAGGCTGGGGGGGCGGTGGAATAATGCTGAATTCGGGGTTGGAGGCGAGGGAGAGAGATGCAAGGTAAAGGGGGGTGGGACATTTTGGAAGGCCCATCTATCCTAACTGTGGGCTCACCCAAAATGGGAAGTCTGGGTATGCTACTGGTAGCGAAGAAACTCAATAGTGGCTGAATATCCCTGGAAATCCATATAGTTAGGCAGAATGCCCACACTCCGCCCTAGCTTCACTCCAGCCCTATCTGGATATGACTGGGGAACTCTGTACGATTTTTCAGCAACACTATCTGTATAATGATGCCAAAACTCCATGGATAGGAGAATTATCCGTATAGTGGTAACTGCTATATGGATAAGTCATTTTTAATATCCAGCCCCATATAAGTTATTGCTAAAATTTCCAAAACTTTGCACCTTCCAAATCATTTTTGGATTGTAATCATCTGAGTCCTATAGATTGAAGGAGGTTATGATTAAAAAAGGAAAAGGAAATGCCTGTTTTTGCATGAGTTTCCAATGCTTTTTCTACCATGTGAGACCACCCAAGGTGGCAAGCTAAGTTCAAAGAACTCAAAGCCTTTGTTTTGCATGGAGAAAAGAGCACAGAGGCCTCCTCTTTGTCCAGCTATGCTGAGAACTCCACTGATACAGCTAGAAATGTTAAAGAATTCAATAGCAGAATAGGAAGTTTAAAGGCCTACAGGTGACCTGTCACCTCAGCACAAACCTTTCAGCCCATGAAGCAAGGCTGTGGCAGAGTCTGACATTTACAGCAAAAAATGATTGCTGCCATTCTAAATGTCGCATAGCAGAGACATGAATATTTATTCTGTTGAAGCTAACAGCACAGGCTGTAGACAGAAGGCACACATATGCAGTAATTCACAGATTTCTTTCAGTCTTGAGCCTCCCAGCAGTTTTCTCGGTCATTTTGTTAAGGATCAAGACCTTTTGACAATATTTATTGCACTAAGGGGTATGTTTACTAAGGCATGTTAGCGTTTTTAACGTGCCTTTAAAGTTAAGGCACATTAAACGCTAATGCACCAATACATTCCTATAGGCGCATTAGCGTTTAATACATGTCAACCATTAACGCACATTACAAATGTAAACGTGCCTATAGTGCGCCTTAGTAAATACAGTCCTAAATACCCAAACAATTCTGTTGATTTTGCCGAATGCACACCAATAAGTACATAGTACCTTACAATTTACACCATAAGGTAGCCATAGAAAAACAGAGAATACAAGAACAGTTGAAGCCTGGAAGCCCCATCTAGACTGTCCTTTGCTGTTCTTTCATAACCGAGGATGATTGGGAAGGTGTTATGCAAGGGCTTTCTTCTTCAGCTCCTATATTGCTCATAGTCTATGACAGCAGGGTATAGATTCCTGTCTTGGAAATGTAAAAGGCTCAATAATCCCTTAAGGAATAAGAGAAAAGTTTCTCTTATCTTAAAAAGGAGCAAGCAGTGGTTTGTATTTTTGCAGGAAACTGTCAGATGGAATGGTCTGAGTTGTGGATTTCTCTCCTGCATCTGTTTTTTAAAAAAAACCTCTTCATTACATTCTACTTAATAAATTCAAAATAAAACACATTTTTCTACCCTTGTTGTCTGGGCATTTTATTATTTCAAGCATGTTGTTTTCAGTTTTTCTCTTCTGCTTTCCTGGTGTCTTTTCCATGGGAGCTGTTCATTTGTCCTTTCTCCACTTTCCTCCTATCTTACTTTCTTTTCTGTCTTCCCACTCAAGTTCCACTCCCTCATTCTTCAGTCCTCCATCTATATTTCACTTACCTATCAACTTTCTGTCTCCTCCTCTAACCCCTAGCTCTCCCATTCTCCTGCCTCACTCATTCCCTTGCTTCCTATTCCCTTCTCTTTCACCCAGTTCACCTTACTAGACTTCTATATTCTGTACTCACCATCCTCCACTCATTCATCTCTCCTTGACAATCCCTTGGACTGGCCCTGGTACCAGCAAACATATGTGCACTTCTGAATGTCCTTTTACATATTAAAAATCTCTGCATTCTGCAGAGCCTTTTGTAAAATAGCACTGGAACTATAAAGATCCCAAATTAGATGTTCCAGTTCCTACCTCAATGCAAATGGACTTTAAAATATGCCAATATGTGAAGGGGCATTTTCGATATTGTGTCCAAAACTAACTTTGGACATTTTGTAGAAATCATCCAAAAAATCCAATAGTGAACATGGCCATTTTCAAAATTGAAAAATGTCTGTCTTTTGTTTTCAAAAATGGCTATTTGCTAGACATTGTTGTGCTCAGTAAGTCTAACCTTTTGGACCAAAAAAAAAAAAGTCCAAGTGAAAAACGCACAAAATCAAGCCATTGGGATGTAGGAAGAACCAGCATTCTTAGTAGACTGGCCAGCAGAGCAGTGGGGCACCCTAGGGGGCACTGCAGTGCACTTCAAATAAAATGTCCCAGGGGCACATCTCACCGTTACCCCCTTATATTTATTTATTACATTTGTACCCCGCGCGTGAGCCCTCCAAACCCCACCAAAAATCTACTGTACTCAATTGTACACCACTACAATAGCCCTTATGGGTAATCTATATGTGAGTACAGTAGGTTTTGATGGGTTTTGGAGGGCTCTGACTTTTCACCACATGTAACAGAGTTGGTTATGGACCTGGGCCCAGGGCCATGCCAATGCGGTAAGCGAGGTAAGCGTGGTAGGGGGGCGCCGTCCTCTGGGGGGCGCCCCGCTGCGCCATGCTTGCCTCGCCCTCCTGCTCCCATGTCCCAACTGCCCGCCCTCTTCTCCCCCCCAACAAAATCTCTTTTAAATTTACCTCCGTCCGGCTGGCAGTGAAGGCGCAGCGTCAGTAAAGGAGGCGGCGCTCCCAACGTCTCTACTAGTCTTCCCTTCGCTCAATGTCCCGCCTTCTTCTGACGTCATTTCTTAGCCGGACGGAGGTAAATTTAAAAGAGATTTTGTTGGGGGGAGAAGAGGGTGGGCAGTTGGGACATGGGAGCGGGAGGGCAGGGGAGAGAGGACAGCGATCATCTTCACGGGGGGGAGGGGCGCGCACGCTCCAACTGCTTGTCTGTGGGGGGGGGGCGCGGCACCCGATCCCCTGTGGGGGGGGGGCACCACCCGATCCCTTGCAGGGGGCGCCACAGACCCTTGGCACGGCCCTGCCTGGGCCCCCTTCTCAACAGTGCACCAACCAATAGGGGACCTGCTTGCTGCTCTAATAGGACTGGCTATAACATCTGCAGCTGTCAGAGAGCCTGGTATGTACTGTTTCTGTCACTTCTTTGAAGGATGGGAGGGGGCAATGACCATGGGAAGAGTAAAGGGGGGGTCATGCCTTAATCCCTCCAGTGGTCATATGGTCATTTGGGGTACCTTCCGTGATTTAGTTGTTATTAACAGGTCTAGCCCAAAACATCTAGGTTTTAGCCTTAGACGTTTTTGCTTTGTTCCATTATTTTTTTAATTATGGAAGTCTAAGTGTTAGGAGTCCCCAAATCCTGCCTCCAACACTCTCCCGACACACCCCCTTGTGATTTGGATGCACTGCACTTGAACTGCGTAGAAAACCGTCTAAAAATGTGTTTTGAAAAAAGCAATTTGGACGTTTTTGCAAAAAAAAAAAAAAAAAAAGTCGATCTGCCACTTTGTGAATTTCCAAAAAAAAATCTGTATTATAAATTTGGTTTATCAAGTAATGTTGAATACTTCCTAATTATTTGTTTAATAGTATTGGCATCACTAGACAAATTGGTTCTAGCATCTTAAAGCTATAATCTGTCTTGAATTGATAAGGTACTGGTAGAATATAAGACTGGAATGTAATGTAATAAATGCCTACCAAATCAATATAGGGAACTGCAATGACAAATATAGGTATTAGATTTTATATCTGTAATATTGAATAAGGATACATTACTTGATCAAAATTAATTAGTAATATGATATTGATACATTTTCCAACTGGTCAAATCTGCACTCACCAACGTGTGTGTGTGTGTGTGTGTGTGTGTGTGGGAAAACATTTGTGCTAGAAGTGAAAACATTCTTTCATTTTCTTTAGTAAGCAGTGCAGTGGTTTTATGAAAACCCCTCATGTATTTGGTTCCCTTGTAATATCAGTCATGCTGTTCACTGCTCTGTTTCATTTTATCAAATCTCTGCTCTCTAATGAGAGTGAAGGAGCCCTGGCAGCAGCAGATTCCTGGTAAATGATGTTACAGCTGCATTGTAACTAGTGCTTCTGATTTTAGATTTTAAACCAATAAACACTAATATACCCCTGAGACAAAAAAAACCCCCAAAACAAAACAAAGGCAATAGATATTGAGTACCGAGTAAAGCCCCAGTAAAACACTACTTGCCCTAATACTCTTTATCCCTGCCTTGCATCTTCCACTCCAGGGGCATAGTCAGACACCCAATTTTGGGTGGGCCTGGGCTCAAGATGGCTGGGCAGAACTCCACCTTGTCGCACAAGTGATTTGGTCTCTCCCTCTCTCGCCTGCATGCCATATGGTTTCTCAAACATCCCCCTCCCTCACATACCCACTTAAATAGCAGATTTTCACCGGCAGTGAGAAGCACACTGCTCAAGTTGGCCCCACAGCTTTCCCTCTGATGCAACTTCCTGTTTCCGCATAAGTGGGAATGCATGAGAGGGAAGACTGTGGGGCCGGTGCGAGACGTATGTATCAGTCGCTGCTTCCTGCAGACAAAGATCTGCTACTTACAAAGTATGCAGGAGAGACAGTTGTCAGGAATTTTCGACTGGTGGGGGCTTGGGGATCTCTGCCAGCCACATCATAGGTGTGCTGTACTTGATGGGCCTGAGCCCAAAGTGGCCCACCCCTTGGCTACGCCACTGCTCCACTCAGTTTTTGTGTCTTTTCTGCAATGATGACACCTAGGTGATATAATTGTATGTATTGTAAGAAGGAAGAGGCTGTCCTACCCTGGTTAGGCCCCTAGAGGGCGTAGTTCCCCTAAAATGTCCAGGGAAAAGGGCTGGGTGAGTTGCTGAAGGGAGCCAGTAAGGGGAGGTATAGCTGGAGGTCGCTAGGACCGGGGAGAGTCCTGGAGGTGGAAACAGGTGCAGCCGGTTAAGGGCTGGGTCCTGTTGGGCCAGTGACTACTTAGTACCCCGCCTGAGGGAGAGGGGCAGTGTTGCCAGGTGGGCGGTTTTACCGCCCAATTGGGCGGTTTTCCGCGACCCGCCGCGGGAAATTTTTGCCTGCGGCGGGTTGCGGTTTTTTGGGCGGCTTTTTGGGTTTCTGTGCGGTTTTTTGGGCGGCTTTTTGCATTTTTCGGCCGCGGGGGGGCGGGGTTAGTGACGTTTTTTGGGCGGGGTTAGTGACGTTTTGGGCGGGCCGATGACGTGGGAGGCGGGGCCGATGACGTGGGAGGCGGGGCCAATGACGTGGGAGGCGGGGCCAATGATGGGGAGGCGGGGCCGATGACGGGGAGGCGGGGCCGATGACGTGGGAGGCGGGGCCGGTGACGGCGGGGGCGGGGCCGATGACGGCGGGGGCGGGGGTGATGACGCGGGGGTGGGGGTGTCAGGGGCGGGGTTTGTGTTTGGGCGGGTTTTGGGCTGGTTTTTGGGCTGGATTGGGCTAGAAAAAAATTTTCCACCTGGCAACCCTGGAGAGGGGAAAAGGAGGAGGGCTGAGTCCTGTTGAGGGCTTAACCACTGAGTACCCCGCCTGAGGGAGAAGGGGGAAAGGAGAGCTGGCAGCTGAATAAGGGGCTGGTAGCTGAAGCCAGGGAATCCCCATGAGAAGTACTGGCTGTGCCCTTTGGCCTGGTGGTAGAACTGTGAGTGTGTTCCCAAGAAGGAAGCTGGCTGGGGTAAGAAGGCCCTAGAGTGCCAGGAATAAGAACTATGTGTTCCAGGAGGTACTGTGTGTCCAGGAACTGAGTAAAAGGCTGTCTGTCTAGAACAGTGAAGAGGAACTGTGTGTCCAGGAACTGAGTAAAAGGACTGTGTCTAGAGCTGTGTGCTACAAAGAGGGACTGTGGGTCCGGGGGCTGTGTGTCCGGGGACTGGTGAAGAGGAACTGGGTGTCCCAGAGGGAAAGCCTGTTGTCTAGAACAGTGAAGAAGGACTGTGTGTCCGGGGACTGTGTATGACTGAGCCCAAATGCCTGTGTGAGAGGGCTCAGGGGGAAGAAATCTATGAATATTGAACTGTGTAAGAAGAAATGAAATGGTTAAGCTGGAAGAACTGTTAAAGCTTGTGAAAGTGTTTTAAGCTAAAAGAAGTGTGCCCCAGAGGCTGGAATAAAGTTGTGTATGAAAATAGTCTGATTGGTGAAACCTGACTGTGTTTGCTTTTTGAGAAGCAGGTCACCCTGAGCAGAAAAGGGTGGTAGATTAATTTGCATAAATCTGCATACTGAGAACCAGCTCACCCCGAGTGAAAGAGGGACCTGGGATCCTGAGGTGAGCTTTACCATCTGCACATTAGCTTCATTATTTTCACAGTGTTTAATTCTCCTGGTAAAGTAGTTCAGCAATACTACATGTGGTGAAACCACCAACAAACACTAGGGGCAGTATTCAAACTGATTTAGCTGGTCAGAAATGGTTCCTGGCTGTTTAAATCACTTGTTCAAGGCTAACTAGTCATATTCTGCGGCACTTAACCAGAGCATACTGCTGAAAATCTCTGGTTAACACCTAATGTGAAACCAGCTATTTTGGAGGTGTTCTGGGGCAGAATCAACACTTGGCTGGTTGTGCCCATACTCAGCACTTAGTCTGCCAAGATAACTGCATAAATAGGACGACATAAAAGCCAGCCCTACCTTTATTTATTTATTTGTTACATTTGTATCCCACAGTTTCCCACCTCTTTGCAGGCTCAATGTGACTTACATAGTACCGTAAACGGCGTTAACCGATTCTGGAACAAACAAATATAAGGTATGAACAATTACAAGGTGATTTTCTGGAAGAATGAGGTACATGTATGCTAGAGACAATTGGGGAGAACTTAGAGAGGGAGAGGAAGAGTTAGCATATGTCCATTACGGTCTTTGGTTACGTTGTGTCGCAAGTGTCCAGGTTTTTTTATGTTGGGTCGGTGGTATATGCCCTTCTGAACAGATCTGTTTTTAGTGCTTTCTGGAAATTTATGAGGGTCCCTATAGCCGGTTAAAGGGGCCCTTTTACTAAAGGACAGTAGGGCTACCGCCGCATTGGCATACAGTAAATAAGGCCTACTGCCGCCAACTCTGGTGCTAGAAAATGCATTTTTGTAGCACCAACCTGCCTGGTTACTGCTAAAGTAAAGCAGAAGCTCTTACTGTCTTCTAAATGGATGGTGGTAAGGGCTTCCCTAGGAAATGACCATGCAGCAAGTGGTTCACTTACCATAGGGTCATTTCCTTTTTATTTAAAGAAAGCCTTTTACCCGCTGCGGTAAAAGGGGGGCCTTGGCACATGGTGAATCCATGCGCTGATGCTACCGCAGGGCCCCTTTTACCACCCTAAGTGTTGAATTCACAGCTATGGTTTTGCCGGCTTTGTATATCCAGAAATTCAATGCTGGAGCCTGGACATGGCCTAGCATTGAATTTCTGGGGATAACATCGGTGGTGGTCAGCAAGACTCTGAGTGCTGCCAGCTGAATATCGAGCCCACTGATTTTAGTATCCTCAAAGAACTCTTAATTAGCTGGAAAGTAAACACCTTACAGTAGTTTGCAATAATAGAAGCCCTAGCAATAACCTCCAAAAATACCCATAGGATGGTGCACTGGAAAAGCAAGAATATATAATATTTGGAAGAAGGCTTGTCATGGTTTCCTTTATTTTCATCTGTACTCATCCTTCTTATCCACATAATTCTTTCTTTACTTGTTTTGACCTTCCCTCCACCATTTCACTCTTCTTTAATCTCATATAACTGCACCCCTTCTTTGTGCTGGTCTTTCTTCAATGTTACCTGCCCTCGGCCCCTGTGAGCCTGATCCAGGCTTGTGCGCAGTACAAAAGACTTTCAAGCTCATTACTGTTTTTCATTTCTGCTTTTTTGCAACTGAATGAAATGTTCAGCTCTTTATGCAGTTGAAAAGATTTGTCTATCAGCTTCTTTCCTTTAAACCAGGCATGAAAAATAAATATGGAATGCAAATATACCTTAGCCGAGGAACCATCCCATTATTCTCTGAAAATTAACAAAAAAGAAATCAAAGGAACTTTCTGTAGATGATTTGGTGCAGTGTATATGCGAATGCCATTTGGAGCTATTTTAATTTTTTCTTTTTAAATACATGCGGTAAGATTTTAAACAATGTCTCATAGATACCAAGAGGATTTGCAAAGCTGAAAGATTAGTTTATACCACAGTTCTATTATTGCTCAAAAGAGATCTATCTGTCTAGGAGGCAGGCAAGGTTTCTTTGTCCCATGTTCTATAGACAACTCTGTGTAATCTGTTTTTATAAATTCCTTTCCTGTAGGGAAGTCTTGTAATATCCCACCGTGCACAGAACTAGGTCGTATAGAGCAAAACTTCTTTGTTAACAATTTGGGCTTTTCATGTACTTAGCCTCTGTATTATTCCTTCCCATCCTTCTTTCATCAGGGACTTGTCATGCATGATTTATTTCTCACTCGAAGATGTCCACATAGGACATAATTAGGGTGAAAAAGTCTAGCAGTCAAACAGTGCGAAAGATCTCATAAAGAAGAACACAGGTAAAGCTGAAAGATGAGAAAAAAAGTTTGAAAAAACAAATGCAAGAGTGGAAGAAAAAAAATTGAAGGCAAAAAGTGAGAGAAGATGTAATTTTGTTTTTGAGATATTGTACAGAGAAATATCCTGTTATTGATAACTGTTCTTTGATTTTTCAGGACTCGGTAAAAATTCTAGGGATAGTCTTTGACTCTCACCTTACTTTTAAAAATGAAATTAATGCCTTCTTTGCCTTCCACCGCATACATGCTGTTCATATTGTGATAAGGAAGAGGCTGTCCTACCCTGGTTGGGCCCCTAGAGGGCGCGGACCCCCTAAAATGTCCAGGGAGAAGGGCTGGGTGAGTTGCTGAAGGGAGCCAGTAAGGGGAGGTATAGCTGGAGGTCGCTAGGACCGGGGAGAGTCCTGGAGGGGGAAACAGGTGCAGCAGGTTATGGGCTGGGTCCTGTTTGGCTATTAACCACTTATACTCCACCTGAGTTGTGGGGGGGGAGAAGAGCTGGCAGCTGAGGAAGAGGGCTGGTAACTGAAGCAGAGGGATCCCCGTGAGAAGTACTGGCTGAGCCCTATGGCCTGGTGGTGAAAAGACTGTGTCTAGAACAGTGAAGAGGTACTGTGTGTCCCAGAGGAAGAGACTGTGGGTCTAGAGCTGGGTGCTACAAGGAGGGACTGTGTGTCCAGGGACTGAGTTAGTACTGAGCCCGAATGCCTGTGTGAGAGGGCTCAAGGGGAAGAAATCCATGGATATTGAACTGTGCAAGAAGAAATGTTTAAAAGGGAAGATTGCACTGAGTAGAAAGAAATGAACTGTTTAAGCTGGAAGAACTGTTTAAGCTTGGGAAAGTGTTTTAAGCTAAAAGAAGTGTGCCCCAGAGGCTGGAATAAAGAGGTGTTTGAAAATAGCCTGATTGGTGAGACCTGACTATGCTGACTGTTTGCCTTTTGAGAAGCAGGTCACCCTGAGCAGAAAAGGGTAGTAGATTAATTTGCATAAAATCTGCATATGGAGAACCAGCTCACCCTGAGTGAAAGAGGGATCTGGGATCCTGAGGTGGGAGCTTCATCATCACAGTAGCCTCATTTTCACAATATCTATTTTTTTTCTTTCATCTATTTGCTCTCTGATTCTGTGTCTTGTAATTCCTCATCTTGATTCTTGTAATTCCCTTTATGATAGCTTTTCTTTGTATTCATTAAAATGTCCCTAAATTGTTCAATCCATTGCTGTTCATCTCGTGTATCATGTCAAACCTTTCGACCATGTCACCCCACTGCTCCGTCAAGAACATTGTCTATATCTCTCTGCACACGTTCAGTTCAAACTTCTCATCTTGGTTTTCAAATTACCATTTCCGTTAGCCCCAGACTACCTTTCTCGTCTCCTCATTCCCTACACCCCATCTTGCTCCATTTGATCCTCCACTGCTGGGCACCTTCGAGTCTCCCCCCCCCCCCCCCCCCCCCCCCCCACCTCGTGATCCGAATTGACTCTACTCGTGCCTCTGCTATTAGCTATGCTGGTGGACCTAAACTCTGGAATTCACTCCGTTCTCACTTCTGCTCTGACCCTTCCTACCGTAATTTCAGATCTGCTCGGAAAGCCCACCTCTTCATCCTTGCCTATTCTGCTACTCACTGACCTCCTCTTCTTTCTCTTTCAAGCAGCTTGTGTTATTTTTTTGTCTTGTAAAACAATTCAAAGCCATGTTTTGGCCTATGTGGTATATCACATTTTTGTAAATAAATAAATAAATTTCCTCTCCTAGAGGGGTTAGATATAAGACAATGGATGCAGCTACTTTGCCCTACTTGACAGTGAATGGTGGCATGTCATTCCATTTGAGATTCAGAATATTCCTTGTTATGAGATGTTTTGTAAAGCTTTAAAAACATACTTGTTTGAAAAATAAGTATTGGGTAAAATTTGAGGTAGAGTTTTATCTGTATTTGTTTTTATTGTAATTCCTGGTATGTTCAGTTTTCTTATTAAGTGTAAATCGCACTGAACTCTTCTGCGTCCGTTGCAATTCATAAGAAATAAAGTAAAGTTGCATGTATTTCAGGGAAAGAAGGCCAGTGGTGGAACAATAAGACTGAAAGGTGATGAGGAACATTGTGTGCAAAATATTTGCACCTGCGATAGAATCCATATCACAGCATTCTGGACTGATTGTAGTCTTTTAACAGACGAGAACTGAGACCAGTGTAGATGACATTACAATAGTCTAGTTGCAATGTGATAAACACATAGAGAAAAGTCAACTAAGCTGATTCATCCAAGTATCAGCAGACTGCTTAGAAGTATGTTTGGGCTATGAAACATGATTTCACAGTAGGGGAATCTTGTAAATCAAAGACAATTGGAAATCAACTTAGTTTAAAATTGCTTGGATCGCTGCCATTCAGTATCTATTCCAGAAATATCGTTTCCAAGCTGTCAATATGCCAGAAACCAGTGTTGGCTGCCGTTTCATCCAACTGCATCAGGATTAGTTGCAAAGTTCTAAAAAGAGAAAATCAAATTAATAAAGCCAAGGAGCAAAAAGCTACAATCCAACACAGCAAGGTCTTTTTACATACTTGCTCAGTTGATATCAATGCAACTCACATCTTTAGCCAAAATGACCCCCAACTAAATATCTTGATGTCAGACGCCTTCTACCTAACTACCAATCAGGACACGTTATGGTTACCAGAGGCAAAAAGAGGCTAAATGAAAAATCAATGGAAGAATCAGTGAAGAAAAATATGAAAAAAAACAGAAAAACATTAAAAAAGTAGAAAAATGACATCACTCAGTCTTAGCATTTAAGCCATTGGGCTCCAAAGTCCACAGTTTGAATATCCACTTCTGCTCTTGTTGCATCAAAATTTTCATCTATCACCCCCACGTGGAGATGATTTAATCCACTGAAGAACCTGACATCTCAATGAATCAAAACTATGTTGGTGAGAATTACAATGTGTTGTCAAAGGTGAAGTTATTTTACCGGTCTTTATCGTGCTCTTATGTTCTAACTATCGTGCTCCTTCTTACCTACAAATGTACTCAATCTGCTGCCCTCACTACCTCTCTACCCTCATCTCCCCTTATGTTCCCACCCGAAACCTCCGTTCACAGGCCAAATCCCTCCTCTCAGTACCCTTCTCCACCACTGCCAACTCCAGGCTCCGCCCATTCTGCCTCGCCTCACCCTATGCCTGGAACAACCTTCCTGAGCCCCTACGTCAAGCCCCCTCCCTGCCCATCTTCAAGTCTCTGCTTAAAGCCCACCTCTTCAATGCTGCCTTCGGCACCTAACTCTTACCTTCAGGATATCCGGACTGCCCCAAATTGACTGCCCCCATCGTATCGTCTACTCACTTGTCCTTGAGATTGTAAGCTCTTTGAGCAGGGCCTGTCCTTTTATGTTAAATTGTACAGCGTTGCGTAACCCTAGTAGCGCTTTAGAAATGTTAAGTAGTAGTAGTAGTAGTAAGAGACGAGTAGAAAATTTCTTAGTCATCCGTCCAATATAAACTTTGTTACATGGACACATAATACTGTAGACTACATGATTGGTTTTACAAGTAGTGTTCGCAGACAGTGGAAAAACTTGTTCAGAAGCCGGATCTATAAAACAGGAGGATTCAACCATCACATAGCACATTGAACTTTCTATTTGGATAGTAGCACACACTAATTTCCCCATTAGTGCATGCACCTACCGCCACTCATTATGTAGGCAGTAACGACTCACTTGCTAATCATGCGCTCTCTGCCTTAGACCCATCCCCAGTACTAAGATATACATTTTATTTTTTAAAGCGTGGGTAGTGCATGCTGATCCCAAAATTACCACAAGACACCTGAGCGCACCCCATGGTAAGGCATTTTTTGCTATATAAGCATGTGTTAGTGCTTACTGCGGCTTCGTAAAGGGGCCCCTAAATGAAAAATTTTAAAACACTGAACAAAATAAAAATTGCCATAAATGACACAGAAGACTAAACAAAATGATCATTTTTGTGCTGCATACCCCTACTGTCCTACTGTTGTTTTTTTTACATTCAAGCAAACCATGATGCCATGATCATCCTATTGCTCCTTTCTATGAAAACAGCAGCAGACAGCAAAGTTTTTGTTCTTGCAAAAATTTTTAAAATGTGGTTCTACTTAATAAAGATCTATAGCTTGGGAGCTTGTTTTCTAAGCTTAAAGAAGGACTTAAAACTCAGTTTTTTTCATAGTGGTGTTCGGTTCCTATGGGGTTACACAATGATGGAGGCGTAGTGGCTGCTGGAACGTTTTTTTCTTGCTATATTTTACTGATGGAATGTTAAAAACCTTTCTGCTTCGTACGTTTCTGTCGATATAATGATATGTATAGATGAGTTCCTGTCTGTAGGACTGAATTTTTATCATTTATTGTATATTGATTGTTCTACTGTATTTTTATTTTTACTTTTTACTAATCCCCAAATTTGACGTATGGCACCTTAAGTTGTGCACGCTGATTTGGCAGCATGGCCAAATTATGCACACAACTTAATTGATTAACAAGTCAATCAGCACTGATAATAGTTACCTAACAACCAATTAGGCACTAATTGGCTTTAATTAGAATTTACGCACAGAGGGAAATGTAAATATACTGTCAATTGCTGTCGGTGAAAAACAGGTCAATGGCTCAGGCTAAGAGCTAGGCCTCTTAAAATCAAAAATCATCTCTGATACAAAATACATTTCACTGCAGCACAAAGCTGAAGTGAGTTCCCAGGGAGCTAGCAAGGGAGGGGGCATTTGCTCTTGTCAACAATGCTGGGACTGGCACCCGCAAGACATCATGAACGAAGATGTTTTGGCTAATGCAAGTTAGTAATGGGTCAGTTGCAAGTAGAGGGAGGGGGAGCTGAAGAGGGCAAAATGACCTGTGAAGTCATTTCTTCACAGATGTTGTCCTAAACATAATTTGTTTATACTTAGAGCTTGAGAACATGTGAAGTCATTTCTTATCAACTGATAAGGGCCAAAAGTTCTGGTGAGAAAGCTAGGGTCCATTGGAATGAATAGGGTCAAACTGGTATAAAAAGGGTAGCCTAGAGGGTATTAGAGCAGACAGAAGGCAGCAGAGAAGGGAGAAGAGAAGGCTAGAGAAGACTCTAGAAGGCTGGGGAGAGAGGACGTGTCGTGTCGTGAAGTGCTGTTCCACTAAGTGAATGCCTGATTTGCCTGTATTGTTTTTGGTAAGATTGCAATAAACTATCTTCTTATATCCCAGTGAGTCCTTCTGATTATGGAGCTTGTCAGTGCCCAGCCTGCATGAGCAGTCTGGGGAAATATGAGGTCAAAATACTTGGTGGGGAACACGCAAATTTATTATACAAATGTGGTGTGCATAAATTCTAATGCATGCAGTTGAAAAGGGGAAATGGCCATGGGTGTGGAATGGATTGGTTGTGGACTTTTTAAAAAAATATTTAGGCCTGGTTCAAGTTGGCCCAAATGGGTGCACCTAAATTTTAGTTGCAAGAATGGCATGTGAGCATATTCTATAAACTATGCGTAACTTTAGGCATAGATTATAGAATCATGCTTACCGCGTGGTTTTTCAGCAATGATTTTTAAGTCGACATTTATAGAATTTGGCCCTAATTGATTGTAAGCCACATTGAACTTCATGGCTAATGTGGAATAGAAATGCCGACTAATGCAATGTAATGTAATGATTTTACTTCCTTGCTGTTTTTCTATATTTCTTTCCTACTGTTTTCATTCTTTTATAGGTGATGTCCACTGCTCTGATATTATTGTTGGACAGCGATATAGAAAGTAGTGAATAAACATAAGCACAAAGACACAGGGGTGAACATGTTAGAAAGTCTGCTAGAACAGAATGTAACTTTTATTGCAGATAATGGAGAAACTGTACTCTGGGGACGAGACTTCAATTTTTATTTTATAATGAAAACCATATAAAAGGGTGCTTGTGAACAAGTCGTCTGTTCTGAATTGCTACTTAAAAGGGGGAAGATAATCAAGAGGACACTTATAGAAGAAAGACTTTGAAATCATATTTTATCAAAGCAAAGCTGTAATAAATCCGAGAAAAATAAGTGAGTTTGGTTCGCTTTAAGAGACACTTTTTAACCTTCCCGGGGCCTGCAAACTGATTTTAAAAGGAAAGCTTCCCCAGAAATGTTGGTAGAACAAATAAGGCCCTGTCGCTCACCTTTAGTACTAGTAGCCCTTCCTCCTTCCCTCCCTCCCAGTGAAAAATAAGGTGTCCTTTCAGTAAGCTGAACACATACCCATAAACTCATCATTCATGCTATAAAAATCCTAAAAAATAACATCAGATTTACCCTACAATAAAAGGTGTGCTTATGTTTGAAAGGAAATTGAGGAGCCCTTTTACTTATCAGTGGTAAGACTAGCGCGCAGGTAGCGCGCACCAAATCAGCACTGCTGCCGGTTTAGCGCTGGTGCTCAGCGGTAATTCCGAATTTGACACACGATTTCTCACACGGTAGAAAATAATTTTCTATTTTCTACCACGGGGAGCGTTCCCAGCGCTAATCTACAGCTTGGCTACATTGTTGCACACTGCCTGATTACCGTGCAAGTAGTGCGTGAGCCCTTACAACCAAGTAAATAGGTGGCGGTAAAGCCTCGGGTAGTAAATAGCTACATGTTACTTTTAATTTTAGCCCATGGCTATTTACTACCCCTATCAGAAAAAAGCCTTTTTACCTGCCGCAGTAAAAAATGGCCCAGCATGCACCAATTTCATGCACCCACACTAGCGCAGGCCAGGTTTTACCGCTGTTTAGTAAAAGGGCCCCTAAATTTTTAGTTACACTTTTTTCCCCTTCACAGGTCGAGGTGATCTGTGAAGGGTCCTCCTTCGAGACAGTGGCGTTCCTAGGGGCGCTGACACCCGGGGCGGATCGCCGATGCGCCCCGTCCCCCGGGTGCAGCGCCCCCGCCCCCCCGGAACAGCGAGACCCCCCTGGCGAAATAACCCCCCCGGGGGCAGCGTGAACCCCCCGGCGAAAGAACCCCCCGGGTGCACGCCACTGGGGGGGGGGTGCTGCGCACCTGTCGGCTCTTTGTTTCCATGCTCCCTCTGCCCCGGAACAGGAAGTAACCTGTTCCGGGGCAGAGGGAGCATGAAAACGAAGAGCCGACAGGCGCGCGGCACCCCCCCCCAGCGGCGTGCATCCGGGGCGGACTGCCCCCACCGCCCCCCCCCCTTGGTACGCCACTGCTTTGAGATAGAGTGGGTTGTAAGCCTCTTCCAGAGTTAGATCAGCAGCCTGCCAAGGCCAATTTATAAGAGATAAAACAAGATAATCACTCAGGATGCATCACAGATCACACAAGAAAAGCAGGTGCAAAACAAGAAAGAAGGCAGCACGTTGTTAGAAGGACTAAATGCACACAGACATGACAGAGCATGCCAAAAAAAGAGTTGCCACCTAAAATGCTAACTTTCTGCATCCATTCCATAGTCAGCTACTCTCTCCATGCCGACTTCTCTCAGTCTGTGCCTTCCCTTCTTAGTCTTTCCTCTGACTGGCTAACTGGATTGGATTTTCAATTTAATAACTCACCTTTCCAATCCAAACTGAGGGGTGCTCTTACTAAGGTGCGCTGAAAAATGACCTGCGCTAGTGTAGGCGTGTGTTTGAGATGCACATAGATCCATTTATCCAGCGCGCCTGTGAAAAAGGCCTTTTTGTTTTTGGCTGAAAATGGGCGTGCGGCAAAATGAAAATTGGTTCGAGTCCATATTAGGCCTGAGATCTTACCGCCACCCATTCACTTAGCGGTAATGTCTCACATGTTAATCGAGCGGTAATCATCAGCACACGTACACTGTCGATTACCGCCTGGTTAGTGCCACACACAGGAAATTTTCCAGTGCACATAAAAAATGAAATTACTGCCCGGGCCACGTGGTAGCTGGGCGGTAGTTTCAAACTGGCGTGCGTTGGGTGCCTACGTGGCTTAGTAAAAGGGCCTCTGAAATTCAGGCATTGCAGTTATTTCCCTGCCCAAGGTTATAATTGTAGTCATACCGAAGCAGTGGAAGGTGAAGTGACTTGCTCAGTGTGGAAGAAGCAGGATTTGAACTCTGGCTTTGCAGCCTGCTGCTCTAACTAGCAGATTATTCTATAGCCTGGACAAGGTGCTGTGTTGAGTCCTTTTTCAGCATTGAATAAAGACTTTACTTTTTATCACCCCTCCTTTGGTGTTTGGAAGAGTCCTGTTGATCACGCTACTCCCTTGTTTTGACTCTTCTCTTATTTTAGCAGATCTGGTTTCTCCACCTTGGTGGGTTTTTTTCTATAGCCTGGACTAAACCATAAGAGATCTCACCACTGGGGTGTTCCTGGGACATAATATTGCTTATTTAGACACAGGACAGATATTATAAAGGCATTAACTAAACAACAGCTTCCCCATACAAGCGCAAGCTGCCCTAAACTGAAATCTCTGTGACTATAGCACAGAAAAGAAAAGTTGTGAAATGCTGAAAAAGGCAGCAGTTTGGTTTGTTGTGACAGTATGAGTTAAACATTTAAGTAGAAAAGCTGAAGGCAGATTATTCTTCTAATTCAGTAGATCTGAACCTGGTGCTGGAGTAGTCCAGTCTGTCTGTTTTTCTGGATAACTGTAATGAATGTATGTAGGATAGATCTACATATCAGGGGTAGTGTCATTCACACATATTCATTATGCACATCCTGAAAATCAGATTGAGTAGGCTACTCAGGGTCTAGGCTAGGGGACCTCAAATCCAGTCCTTGGGGTTCACAACCCAGCCTAGTTTTCAGGATTTCCACAGTGAATATTTATTTTATTTATTTATCTGGATTTTGCTCACACCTTTTTCAGTAGTACCTCAAAGTGAATTACATTCAGGTACAATAGGTATTTTCCCTGTCCCTAGAGGGATCACAATGGAAGGTTAAATAACTTACCCAAGACCACAAGCAGCAGCAGTGAGATTTGAACTGGAAACCCCTGAATGCCAAGTCTGGTTCTCTAACCACTAGGTTACTCCTTCACTCCTCCTATATGCATATCCATTTCTATTACACTGCTTCCATTGCATTGTTTTGCAAAACAGCCGCCTCCCTTACTGTGTAAAGGAGGGATGGTGTGCAGCTGCATTCCAAGAATATTTTTCCAGTGTTCGCTCTTATTAGTATTAAAATTGCCACTGACAGTTCTGATCACTGTGAATAATAATTAGTTTTCTGCTCAATACCAACATTTTGTATGTGATTTGTTCCCCGCTTAGACTTTTAAAGATATAGCGGGTTATAAATAAAGTTTTATTATTTTATTATTATTATTTCCCTACTGGAAAGTGTCCTGCCTTCAAATCTAGTAACTTTATTCTTTCAAACCAATTACTCACACAAAGAAAACCCAAACTAACATTAAATAGAATACACCTGCTACATTAAATGGTTCTCACCTGTATGAGGCTATAATCTTGTGGCAATCAATCTGCTCTAATGTCCAGCAGCATATCTAAAGACAGTAATTAGGAGGAAGAAGTGCTGGGTGAGGGCTCTGTGTTATTCCCTTCTCATTAGTTACTATACTCAACCATCAACAACGTGGGATGCCAGAGCTGTTTGTGATATGTTTGGCTTTTCGTGTTCCTTGGGGGTGTGGAGCCCCTTCCGTGTTCTCATTATGTGAATGAGATGTGAGAAGATGGTTGCGCTATTGATCCGGTGTCATTTCTCCATTCCTTTTACGCTCGTGTCTCGCTGCTGACTAGCAACGCAGGATGACAGACCTCCCTCTCTTGATTTTTAGCTAATGTATTGCATTCTGTTATAAGGGGGAGAATTGCTTTACATTCTGACCACTGCGCAGCTTCATAATGTAAGAAATTCTGTCTTCCCAAAATATTTATTCACTTGTCTCTTAAGTACTGTCTGTCTATCTAGCAAACAATCTGTTAATCAGTCTATCAGAGTAATTGCTTAGGTACATTCACCATTAAATATCAGGAAACACTGAAAGCCATATAATTTATAAGTGTATTATGTGAGTGCCCGCTAATAATGTGTAATTAGCCCTGGATATTCGATGCTGGTGCCCAGACATAGCCAGGCATTGAATATCCAGAGCTATCCTGACTGTGGTGGTGAGCATTTCCAGAAACACTGACCGCTGCAGGCTGAATATTAACTGGATATATATATACAGTATATATATATCCATAATAAATATTTATGAGACAGATTTGCATATAATTGAGGCAATGCTTAAATCTATCTCATGCATATGTTTTGTGGACGCCCTGAAAACCAGACTGGCTTGGTGTATCCCAAGGACCAGACTGAGAAGCCCTCAGATAGATAGGTAGATATACAGACTATGGATTCTCCCTCTCTAGTTTGTCTTTAGTATATTTCACTTCGAATTAAGGCTCTCATTTCAAAGCACATAGACTTACTAAGTTACACACGTAACTATTAGCATGTGAGCCCCTACTCAGTGGCGTACCTAGGGTAGTTGACACCCGGGGCCGGTCATTTTTTAACCCCACCCCCCCCCCCCCCCCCCCCCCCCCCCCCCAAATCCAGTACTAGGCATGCCGAGAATACAAAACACTCAGGACCTATAGAGCAATTCTACCATACCATAAGCAATCATTTCTACGAGTCACACAAGGAAAAGGAAAGCATCTTAAACACTACAGTGAGCACTAGAACATCAATTCACCTATTGTAAAACGAAACCAGACAGAATAGTACAGATCGTAGATCCTGCACAGTCAATGCCAACTGAAAGCCATGTCTTTTTCACAAACACAGATACACCCTAATCCACTATAGAATAAGTAATCATAAACTTTCTATTTAGACAAAAATTAAACCGAACCCCCAATGCCAGACTCTGCATACAATGCAACACCACAGAAACAGAAACTGTCCCCTAGTACTGTGCAAAATATAAAGACAGCAGATGTAAATTTGAAAAAAAAAACCTAACAAGTACCAATCACCACTTTACAAATTAACAAATAGAAATAAAACAAATATAGAAAGTAAAATAATACCATTTTATTGGACTAATACATTTAGCTTTCAGAGGCCAAAACCTCCGTCCTCGGGTCAGTACAGTATAGTGCTGTTACAGTATCCTATCCTGACCTGAGGAAGGGGGTTTTGTTCTCCGAAAGTTAGTCAAAATATATTAAAATTAGTCCAATAAAAAGATTACCTTATTTATATGTTCTATTATAAACATTTAACACATCTACAATACTTTATCCTAAAGCAAAAAAAATAAAAAAATATATTTTATTTACAGTTTGTTGTCTCTGGTTTCTGCTTTCCTCATCTTCTTTTCACTGTCTTCCTTCCATCCAGCATCTGTCTTCACTCTCTCTCTCTCTCTCTCTCTCTCTCTCTCTCTGCCATCCAGTGTCTGCCCTCTCTGCCGTCCCTTCCATCCACTGCCTGCCCTTTCTCTCTGCCCCTTCAATCCACCATTTGCCCTCCCTCTCCCATCCATCCAGGGTCTGCCCTCCCTCTCGCTTCCCCTTCCATCTAGGATCTGTCCCCTCTCTCTCTCTCTCTGCCCCTTTTTTCAGCCCCCAGTTACAGCCCCCTTCTCCCCTCTGAACACCCCCACCCCAGTCCCCTTATCCCCTCCCCTTCTCCTGTCTGAGACCCCCACCACAGTCCCCTTCTCCCCTCCCCTGTCTGAGACCCCCACCCCAGTCCCCTTCTCTCCTCTGAACACCCCCACCCCAGTCCCCTTCTCCCCTCCCCTTCCCTTCTCCCCTCTGAGATCCCCACCCCAGTCCCCTTCTCCCCTTTGAGATCCCCACCCCAGTCCCCTTCTCCCCTCCCCTGTCTGAGACCCCCACCCCAGTCCCCTTCTCCCCTCTGAACACCCCCACCCGAGTCCCTTTCGCCCCTCTCCTTCCCTACCTCAGTCCCGTTAAAACCGGCAAAGTAGCGTCGCAGGCAGCGCCTCGTGCCCTGCTTGTAAAAAAAAAAAAGTCAAATCTCCTTCCTTCTCCTCGTCTTGACGTCGACTCGGGCCTTCCAATCAAATTGATTGGAAGGCCCGAGTCGACGTCAAGACGTCAAGACGAGGAGGAGAAGGAGATTTGATTTTTTTTTTTTACAAGCAGGGCACGAGGCGCTGCTTCGCCGGTTAAATGTGCGGCGCCGCGGGAACGGCCACGGGAGGCAGCGGGAGCGGAGCACCCCCCACCCCCTGGCACCCGTGGCGGACCGCCCCCACCGCCCCCCCCCCCTTGGTACGCCACTGCCCCTACTGCCACCTATTTTGTAGATTCTAAGGGCTCATGCGCTAACCCTGCGCTATCCGGTTAGTTCATGGCAATGTAGTCACTTTAACCGATTAGTGCAGACAACGTCCAGTCTCAACCCCCAGACCCACCCCAGCACTAAAATATACAGGAGTCCTTTTACTAAGATGCGCTGAAAAATGGCCTGTGGTAGTGTAAACGTGTGTTTTGGGCGCACCCAAAATTATTTTTCAGCATATGGCAAAATGAAAATTGCCATGCGTCCATTTTGGGTCTGAGACCTTACCGCAAGCCATTGACCTAGTGGTAAGGTATCCTGCGGTAACCAGGCGGTAATGGTCTATGCGCATCAAATGCCACTTGACAGGCATAGCTGCCACACATCAGAAAATAAAAAATATTTTTCAGACGCGCATAGTGGATGCGTGCCAAAATTGAAATTACCGCAAGGGCCACTAGGTAACCGGGCAGTAACTCTAATTTGGCGTGCATTGGGCACGTGTAGGCACCTACGCGGCTTAGTAAAAGGGTCCCACAATGTATTTTTTTCAGTGTGTATATAGCGCGTGCTGTTCTCAAATCTATCGCAGATACTTGAACACGCCCCACGTAAGCTATTTTTAGCAAAAGGGCCCCATAGTTTCCTAGAAACTATGTTTTCTATTGAAAACTTATTTGATTTGTGATCAGAGAAGGATTTTTACTCTGCCACATGATGGAGGAATTTTCTGTTCTTTACTATAAAATATAATTCAGTGAATGCACAGTAGCATATGAAGTACCGTATTTTTCGGACTATAAGACGCACTTTTTTCCCCCAAAATTTGGGAGGAAAATGGGGGGTGCGTCTTATAGTCCGAAGGTAGAGATTTCCCTCCCTCCCTTCCTCCGAGTTTGGGATCGCCCGCCCTCCCTCCCTCCGAGTTCGGGATCGCCCTCCCCCCGGCCCTGTCACCACTTCTCCCTACTCACGTCACGCGATCTTCCCTGGTGGTCTAGTGACGTCGGGGCAGGAAAGAGCCCCTGTATGCAGCCTGACGGTCTCGGCGAGATTCAAAATGGCCGCCGAAACTTCAATTCTCGGCGGCCATTTTGAATCTCGCCAAGACCGTCAGGCAGCATACAGGAGGATGGAGAGCAGCGCACTGGGCAGGAAAGAGGGGGCTCTTTCCTGCCCCGACGTCACTAGACCACCAGGGAAGATCGCGTGACGTGAGTAGGGAGAAGTGGTGACAGGGCCGGGGGGAGGGCAATCCCGAACTCGGACAAGACGCACCAGAGCACCTAGGTTTTAGAGGAGGGAAAAAGGAAAAATGTTTTTTTCCTATTTCCCTCCTCTAAAACCTAGGTGCGTCTTATGGTCCGGTGCGCCTTATAGTCCGAAAAATACGGTATATCTTTTATTAGGGATTTGCACAGTTTTTTTCTACTTTCGTTAGACTTTTCCCCCCATTTTTCAGGCATTCATTTTAATACGTTTAACGTACATTAAAACTTTTTTATGTGCTAGTCAATTTAACATGCATTATTCCATAGATTAATACACATTAAATCAATTTAGCATGCACAAGCAGCACAAATCTATACCTGAGCACGTGGAGTTACTCTACTATTAACATTCCTGGTCTTTACCAGCTCAAGAAACAGGAATCCATGTGCAAAAACAAACCTGCAGGCAGCTCCTTCATGACTACATACCATGGTACCTAAAGGCGGTTGTCAAGGCAACCCAGAAAAGTCCCAAAGTGAAGTTTGTAATCATTATCTGCTATCATTTCCTGCTGTCTGAATCCTTTCAGAAGAGAAAGATAAGATTTGGCACTGTTGCCTGACCCCTGAGTGTAAACAGACACTTATCAGTCATGTGGTGAACCGCTTTCAAATGGTGTGAAGTCAGCTGTGCAGTATGGTCTTGCCTGTAGTGCAGGTGTGAAAAACACAATCCTGGTGTTAAATTAAACCAAATAAACAAATAACACAACATCATGAGCAGAACCTGAAGTTGCCAGGGAAGGTGCAGCAGAAAATGAATGTTGGTGCATAACTGGCAGACAACCCAGTTTCAGATGGAAGGTTCAGAAGGCAGAAGGACTATGAAAGTCAGGATTGAAGGTCATTTTCACAGGTATATCCTGTACATGGGGGTGCCACAAGGTTCAGCATTATCGGTGCTCCTTTTTAATCTATATATGTCTTTACTGGGTCTGGAGTTTCAAAAGTTAGGAGGATGTACGTTTATGATATATAATATTTTTTTTCCAGTTTTAGGTTATATGGAGGAGACATCAAGAAAATTGAAGGGTTGTTTGGTGAAGGTTGGGAGTTGGATGAGAAAAAATGGGTTGGCGTTGAATATGGGTAAAGCTGAGGTGATGTTAGTGGGGAGAGAGGTGCGGTTGTTACCTCCGTTGGTTTGTAAGGTAGATGGGGAGTTGTTGAATATTAAACAAATGAAATGATTAGGTGTGATCTTGGATGCACGTTTGTCAATGCAGGAACAAATTGGACAGGTGGTAACATCATCTGTTTTTCAAATTGAGACTACTTAGACTGAAACCAATGTTGACAGCATATGTCTTTTGAATGGTGGTACAAATGTTAGTTTTGAGAAAGTTAGATTGTTGTAATGCATCGTACCTAGGAATAGCTAAAACCTGATGTAAGGCCTTGGGTTATGGAAAGTTTGAACATATCATGCCTGAGTTAAAACAACTGCATTGGTTACCAGTTGAAGTCGGGATTGTTCAGTGGTGGCCCTCTTTTGAGGTGGCATTGCCCCCTGCCCTTCCTTCCCCAATCCCCTTCTCAAAATTATCTTTTTCTTTTCTTGCTTTTCAAAGGAAGGTGGTGGCAGCAAATCTCATAGGCTGCCCTGTCACTGGTCCCGGCCTCTTCTCTCTACTGTAGACAACCCACTTCTGAGGAAACAGGAAATTAGATCAGAGAGGCAGGCTGCCCGCAGTAGAGAGAAGGAGCCGGGACCTGCGGCAGGGCAGCCTATGGGAGTCACTGCCACCAGCTAAAAACAAGAAAAGGTAATTTCAGGGAAGGGGGTTGGGGAGTGAAGGGCGAAGCAGAGATACACACCTGAGAGAAATGCACAACCCACCCTCCCACCCCTGCGCCAAGTCTAGTATCGCCCCCTTCCTTCTTAAGACCTGAAACTTCAAGTCCCTGCAATCACTGACAGTGAAACCAACACTGCATTTTTCCCCAACAGATCTGGAACTATATTATAACCAATCACATAAGCTGGCTACTGGCTTCAGGTCCTAATGAACAGGAGAGCTAAAGCATTCTGGTAGTTTCTCAATGTGTAAAAAAAAAAAAAAAAGATGTGACTGAAACCCTGGACTGACCTGGCATGAGGCTATTAAACTACTAATGAGAAGTTTTTGCATGAAGTGTGTTAGGGATTTGGATCAGGGATGTGATGGTGTGGGGATCTGGATATAGGGGGGATTGGATGGGGGTTTCAGTACTCAATAAGGAAAGGGGAAAGGCCTGTGGCCATGCTACCAGACTACCAGTAGTGTGGCTGCGCGTAGTGCCTCCTCTTGAAGTGGCGCTAAATGCAGCCACCCTATAAGCAGTCGTGACAATTAGCACACAGTACTGACCCACGCACTAGCTGTATTTATGGCCATGCCTATGCTCTTCCCATCACACCCACTCAGCACATTAAGTAGCTAGTGTAGATTTTTGCTCCGCTTGCTTTTTAAACTTTCACTAGAGGTTAGTGCCGATCTGCAGTAACGTCTAATATGCGGTAAAACCCACATAGACAACTTAACATGGCTTAGTAAAAGGGTCTGTAAGTCTCCTGATAAGAGCTGTGATCTCACAGCAGCTAAAGTTGAAGCACTTAAGCTCTGTACTGGCTACTTAACTTCATGGAGGCAGATTGCTGTGATGAAGACTGGGATTATGACGTGGCCTGCTAGCATTGCCACACTCAACTTCTCCCTGTGTTCACACTATAAAAATGTATTATATGCTCCATGGGAAGGCAGAAGAGGCAGGGATGGACCTTTCTTTGCTCCCCCAGCCTCTCTGCAGACCCACCATTGACATTTCCCCAGGTGCCTTCTATTGCACTCCCATCCTATCCAGCAGAATCATCTTAGACATATTCCCAGACTTTACTCCGTTGCACCCCCCACTATTTCTGCAACCCACTTTGGACACCTCTCTCCTCTGACACCCTCCCTTCAGATCCACCTCAGAAACTGCCTCTTCTCTTCTCGTCCATGTCACCACCTCAAAAGACCTCTGAGACCAGGCGACCCCAGGGCTGTGCCAACACGGTAAGCGGGGTAAGCGCTGCAGGGGGGCACCTGCCTTCAAGGGCACCGCCTTCGAGTTGTATTTTTTTTAAAAAAACCTTACTTCTCCGCTCCATCCCTGATTCCCCGGTGCTTTAAATTTACCTCGCTCCGCCTCCAACGTCTGCGCAGTGTCAGTGAAAGCGCTGCCTGTCTGATGTCTCTCCACCAGCCTTCCCTTCGCTCGTTTGTTCCCTCTGTGTCCTGCCTTCTTCTGACGTCATTTCCTTGAGGGCAGGACACAGAGGGAACGAACGAGCGAAGGGAAGGCTGGTGGAGAGACGTCAGACAGGCAGCACTTTCACTGACGCTGCACAGACGTCGGAGGCGGAGCGAGGTAAATTTAAAGCGCCGGGGAATCGGGGATGGAGCGGAGGAGGCTCAGGCTGACTGAGAAGTATGCTCAGAGCCTCCTTTGCAGGCCAAACCCAGCCATTTCATCTATCGCGCCCCAGATGGCAGCTTGGGGGAGCAGCGCTCGGCTCTTTGGCACCGCCCAGCTCTTCCACGTACCTTGGAGCTAGGCAGGTCCGGGGGTGGGGGGGGGGGGGAGGCGCGCACCAACTGATAGTCTGCAGGGGGGCGCCAACTGATAGTCTGCAGGGGGGCGCCAACTGATAGTCTGCAGGGGGGCGCCAGAGACCCTTGGCACGGCCCTGGGTGACCCCACACTTTCACACACACCCAATACTCCTCTCCTTTGCTGCTTACACACAGACCCTCTGCCTTGCACACCCTTCTAGACCTCTGCCCCATGCACTTCACATAACGTGCCTTTTCTATGCACACTTCCACTCATCACACCACCACTGTGCCCCTGACATACACAAGCCCCTACTCCCCCCACCTCAGACATCTCACCCACAACAAACACATCCCATACTCCCCTCCTGACTTAGCTACTCCCCCTACATACCTCACACGTAACCCCCTGCTCAACATATCAAAATCTCTGCCACCCACCCACTCCTACGCCTGATCATCTATATGTTCTCTGCCCCATATACCCCTCATTCTACATATAACTCCCTCCCCTTCCTTCTTCTTGACTGGAGCTCTGAAATGGATTCCCTCTCCCCCCCCCCCCCCCCGTTCCCAATTCCTAGGTAGAGATGGTGTTATAGGGGGTTCATCTTAATTTTTCTGCCAGTGCCTTACACCAAGAGGTTTTGAACACTGGCATAGAACTTTTTTTCTTGTTTCTCTGTAAGTATTTGGCGAAATTCCAGTCCTTTTTTGGAAGAGTTATTCTGATAGCAAACATCTGAGGTGCCCTTAGTTGTGGGTCCTTAGTTGGGGATATTGTTATTTTCAAGAATATTAAAGTATGATTGAAGGCTGTTAGTTTAACTGTTATCTGTTTGTTCCACTGTAATTTATTTTCTTTTGCCTCTTTCCATTCTAGGTTCATTATTTTTTTTATTAATTAAAAAAAAAAACATCCATCCAAATACAGTACACAATATAGTAAACTTCCATTCCATTAGAAGAACCATATGAGAACAAACATATAACTAGATTACTGTCAAAGGTCAAAAATTCGAAGTAAGTATACAACAGGTATACAAAATGGAAGTTGTATAAAAAGAAATGATAACTTAAAAGGAAAGACTAGAGACAGAGGAGAAAATTAAGAAAGGGACGAAAGGGGAAAAAGGGGAATCATAATATTGTGCTCAGATGGCTAACTAGTAGAATTTGATTCCAAAACTTGCTGCAATGTTAACCATTCTGAGGTAAAGGGTCATTCCAAATGATGATTTGTGGGCTTCACTTAATGATGAATGGCTGTAAGTATAAATGCTTTTGCTGTATCAGGCTGTCTTTCACTGCATTGTATAACCTGTGACATAAATCCAGTTTGTCATAAGGCTGGTATCTTTTCCTTAGACCTAACATCTCTCTTAGTGGCAATTCCTTTTAGAACTTCACAACTCCTTGATTACCCCAGTACTAGTGCTATTTAGAGATGGAGTCAGATTTAAGGTCACTCCAGCCTTCTTGGGGGGCTCTGGACCCCTAAATTTAGAACAGTTTGATATACCATCTTTCTGTGGTACAACCAAAGCTGTTTACATATATTACATGCAGGCACTTTTTTTGTCCCTACTGGGTTCACAATCCAAGTGCCCCTTTTACCAAGCTGTGGCAAAAGGGGGCCAGATCTGGTGTCGGCACGTGTTTTACACACACGCTGAGGCCCCCTTTTACCGCAGCTGGTAAAAGGGAAGTGTCACTTTCCTACAGGAAGCAAGTAAAGCACTTGCCGCGCACCCATTTCAGGGGGTGGGGGTGGGGGGTCCATACTGTGACCCATTGAGGTGGTGATAAGGGCTCCCACATTAACCCGGCAGTAACTGGGCAGCGCATATCACTGCCCGATTACTGCCGGGTACACTCCGACGCTACAAAAATAAATTTTTGTAGCACTGGAAATGACAGCACGATAGGGGTGGGAAGTACCACCGGGTTGCTGCCGTAGCCCGGCAGTAGTTCCTGTATAGCGAGCAGTAAGCCCATGTTGGGCATACCACTGCTTAGTAAAAGGAGCCCTAAGTTTTTTTTTTGTACCTGGGGAAATAGAAGGTTAAGTAACTTGTCCAGAGTTACAGGAAGCTGCAGTGGGAATCAAACCCAGGTCACCAGGATCTCAGCCCATTAAGCTATTCCTCCACTTACTAAGAAATACATGCAAGTACTTGTTTCTGTTGCTTTGACTTTTTTTGTTTCTTGTATGGGTATGTCATTTAAAAAGTTTTTCTCCATAAAAATTTTTCAATATCTATTTATATTATCTAAGTGAATATAGGGTCTGGGGTTAGGGGTTTGCAACCTATAAACATATGTTAACAAACTCCGGACCTCTTTTATCAAGCCGCACTAGTAGCTTCCAGTGTGGTAATGCCGACAAAGCTGATTCAGTTTGAATAGGTACCACTAGCTCAGCTTGATAAAAGAGGGCCGGAGTTTGTCAACAAGAATGTACTTTCATGACTCTGAAGACTTATGGAGCAGGTTACCTGGGAAAAGAAATAACAGGGGCATAGCCAGACTTAGGCGGGAAGGGGGTCCAGAGCCCGAGGTGAGGGGGCACATTTTAGCCCCCCCCCCCCCCGGCACCGCCGACCCCCCCCCCCCGCCAATTTTGACCCCCCCCCGGCATCGCCACCCCTCCCCTGTCCCTTTCGACCCCCGCTACCACCGCCAACCCTCCCCTACCACCGCCAGGTACCTTTGCTGACGGAGGTCCCCAACCCCTGCCAGCCGAAGTCCTCTTCAGCGCTGGTCTCAGAGCCCGGAGCATTGCTGATCTGAATTCTGTTTCTGCCATGAGTCCTGATGTCCTGCAGGACATCAGGACTCACGTCAGAAACAGAATCCAGATCAGCAACGTGCTGGACTCGGAGACCGGCGCTGAAGGGGACTTCGGCTCGCGGGGGTTGGGGACCCCCGCCAGCAAAGGTACCTGACAGTGGCGGCGGCGGGGGAGGGTTTGCAGCGGGGGTGAAAGCATGGGGACCAGGGCTAAATCTGCAGGGGCCCTTCTCCTGTGGCCCCACGTAGCTACGCCCCTGCAACAAAGAGATGGGGTTGGCTGCAAAACCCATTATGCTCTCTTATCTGCAAGAATTTGAGGACAGAGAATAACACATGCTGGTGATGATGCCAAAGGCTTAATGATGAAATTTTTCACAGTAATCTGAATGATCACTTAGCAGCTCTTGTGAAACTGCAGACACTTTAATTCGACCAGGTCTAGACGCTGAAATTCAGTTAAAAAAAATATGTCCATTTGTTTTTATACTGTATATTCTCTAGCCAGCACAATCCATCATTTTTTTCCAGCTCAGAAAAGGGCAGTAGGACTCCATGTTTCTTTTTATTGTTCTTGTCTAGGTTAGTTACCTTTATTTGTCACATTTCTTAAAAAAATCTCTGGGGAATAGATGGCTCTGGGGAATTGGCACAGGAATTGGCCTTTCATATCAAGGTGACCACATCAAGGTCACCAGAAACAAATGATAAAATGACAAAATGAACTGATCCACAAACAAAACTTTTCATAGTAAAACTAAAAACAGGGAGAAATGATTATAACTGGTCCATTTTTAAAAAAAGGAAAAACAATGGTTTTGCTATAGTGGGGGATTTGCATGGGCGTAAGGGAATGAACACACTCTAAATGCTAAGAAGCCCACGGGCTTAGAACATAAGAATAGCCATACTGAGTCAGACCAATGCTCCATCCAACCTATTATCCTGTTTCCAACAGTGGCCAATTCAGGTCACAAGTACTTGTGGCAGAATTCCAAAGAGTATCAATGTTCCATGCTACTGATGCCAGGGCAAACAGTGGCTTCACCCTGTCTCTCTTCATAGCAGAGTATGGACTTTTCCTCCAGGAACTTGTTCAACCCTTTTTTAAACCCAGATATGCATTTAGCGCACTTTAATTCCTTAACACGCATTACGGCCTTAACGCTGCTGGATGAATTCCCTTCATTTGCATGCAATTATTTTGCTTTAATTGATTTTATTTTAGTACTATAATCACAAAATACATAATTTAAAAAAAACCCCTGAATTGTCCTGCTTTTTCTGCATTGATTGATTTTTTTCACCGCCTGCACAGGTGTGAGCAGTACACAGTACAGTTAGCTTTTAATAAGTACATCCTGACTTCAATTCCAAGTGCTGTGGAGGTACATAAAGAATTTATGAATGAGAGCAAACTTTCATAAGATAAAGATGAATATTCATTGACCCAGCATAAGAAAAAAAAAATGCCACACGTTAGAAATCTCAATGTACTTGGCTATTTGTGTGGATCATGAATTTTGCAGAACTCATTCTTATGCTTATGGGTATAAACTCTATGCACCAATATTTTAACCCATAAAAGTCCAATTAATAAGGAAAAAACATGGTCTGTGTACTCTGTCAGAGAATATCAACTTATTATTGAAAAAAAAGCCTCATGCCTACCCATGTATATTTTATAAACTTTTAACATATGTGTGCAGTTTTTCTCTTTCAACCAAGTTTCAGCCTGGAAGTGCCTCTTTCTGTATGGCAAAGTGGTGTGAAACTTGCTATATAGCCAGCAGAAAATTAGTTTAGAGAAATTCAACCATTTTACTCTACATACATCCTGTCTAAACCTTTGAAAATTCCATCCATTAAAATAACTTCTGTTATTGTGAACTTTCAGGGACAATAACTTTCACAACATCAGATAATGGTAAACATGAAACAGTCCAAAAATATAACATATACAAGGACTTGATAAATGGAATGGACATGACCCTAAATTCCCCCCAGTAGTGATTGGCTGAGTACCTAGGGTCTGGGTGCAAAAAGCATTTCTCTGTTCTGAACCGAAAGCCTTTAACAGGTTTTCAAATAGGTATGAATATATAGCACCAGCATTGTTCATGTAGGACAGGTTAAATATCACAATAAATATTAAGCACTTTGAAATCAAATCCCTGGCCAATTAAATACTTTTACTCATAAAGAGTGGAGTCAGATTAGAGAGAGAATGTAATCAGATGTTTTATTTCTAACTAAAATCTAGACAATAAGTATGTTCTCAATTAAATTAATTGACTATACACCCTATTTGGTCTTGAAGAAGCCAACCAGATGATCAATGTGGGATAATGAATTAGATGAGTAATATCTGGGGATAATCAGGTTAATACCATGTTTTCTTTTTTCTGTTTACTGTTTAATTGATCTCCTTGTCTTATCTCACTCTCCCTATTTTTCTTCACTTTGTGGTCTAAGAAAGAGAAAGATTGCATATAATCCATATATCTAATTGGGATTGTTTTCTTTTTATCTTGTATTAATGTGCAGTCATCTCTGTATTACTGTTTGCAAGTGACCCTTGTAAAATGAAAAATTATAAATAAATGATTTAAAAAAAAAAAAAAAAGTGGAGTCAGACAAGGAAATTATTTTTCACAGGACCTTTTCAACTTGTACAGTGAAATGATAATGTGGGAGATGAAGGAAATGCCCCGGTATCATTATTGGAGAACAGAATATTAACAAGCTACACTATGCTGATGACATTGTTCTAATAACCTCTGCAAAAAAGATGCACAGTATTAGAGAAATTGCTAAATGCAAGTTCAAAGAAAAGGACGGCAGTTAATTACATCAATACTGAATGTTTGGTAATCTTGAAGTAGATCATCCCAAGATATACCATTTAAATTGATAATACTGTAACTCAACACGTCCAAAAGTTGAACTACCAGGACATCCAGCACCTGTTGTAGCATTACTCTAAAACTCAAGAGGCATCAAGATGGAACCCACTTCAACCACTTGATCCCCAAGTTGCCTCTAAATGTTGCTGTTCAGTGAGAGAAAGAGCAGTGCTCAAATAATGCTGCTTTGTGGCACCAATATGGAAAATGACCTCTCTTGGAATATACAACGATACCATTTTCCACAATGATGGCTGTAGGACAGGAATGTTAGGGGGTCCATCTCCTGCTTCCTTCAGGATAGCAGCATTTGAGGGTGAATCAGGGATTGGGGCAAAAGAGTGTTCTGAGGTAACAGAGTGCAGGGCTGCCACAAGGGTTGTGGAGCTTCCTGAATGTGAACAAGGATTGAGGCTTCCTGACACTGCATTTCTTGGACTTGAGCCCTGATTTGAGGCTGGATGGAGGGGAGGGTGGGGAGTTATAGAGGGCCAGTCTCCCAGTGGCACCTCTCACACAGTCAACAGACCCTGTATTATCATTCAGATTAATATTCCAAGCCAATTAAGCATCTTCCTTTCTCTTCTTTTCTCCATCTATACTTCTTCCCTTGGTACTCTGATCTCATCCCATGGTTTTCAGTATCATCTTTATGCTGATGACTCCCAGATCTACTTTTCCACTCCAGAAATCTCAGCTGAAATCCAGGCCAAAGTATCAGCCTGCCTGTCTGACATTGCTGCCTGGATGTCTCAGCGCCATCTGAAACTAAACATGACCAAGACTGAACTTTTCTGCTTTCCCCCTAAGCTAACCTCTCATCCTCCCCCATTCTCTATTTCAGTGGATAACTCTGTCATCCTTCCTGTCTCATCAGCTCGTAACCTTGGGGGGTCATCTTTGACTCCTCCCTCTACTTCTCTGCACATATAGCAGACTGCTAAAACATGTCGTTTCTTTCACTATAATATCAGCAAAATTCGCCCTTTCCTTTCTGAGCACACTACCAGAACCCTCATTCACACTCTTATCACCTCTCGCTTGGACTATTGCAACTTGCTTCTCACAGGTCTTCCACTTAGCCATCTCTCTCCTCTTCAATCTGTTCAAAATTCTGCTACACGACTAATATTCCACCAGTGTCGTTATGCTCATATTAGCCCTCTCCTCAAGTCACTTCACTGGCTTCATATCCGTTTCCACATACAGTTCAAACTCCTCTTATTGACTTATACGTGCATTAACTCTGCAACTCCTCAGTACCTCTCCACTCTCACCTCTCCCTACATCCCCTCCCCCCCCCCCCCCCCCCGGGAACTCCGTTCACTGGGTAAATCTTTCTTATCTGCACCCTTCTCCTCCACTGCTAACTCCAGACTTCGTTCCTTTTATCTTGCTGCACCATATGCCAGGAATAGACTTCCTGAGCCGGTATGTCTAGCTCCATCTCTGGCCGTCTTCAAATCTAAGCTAAAAGCCCACCTTTTTGATGCTGCTTTTAACTCCTAACCCTTATTCACTTGTTCAGAACCCTTATTTTATCACCCAAACTTTAATATTCCCTTATCTCTTGTTTGTCCTGTTTGTCTGTCCTAATTAGATTGTAAGCTCTGTTGAGCAGGGACTGTCTCTTTATGTTCAAATGTACAGCACTGCGTACGTCTAGTAGCGCTTTAGAAATGATATGTAGTAGTAGTAGTATTCGCTGGCAGCTGGCAAATATATAATTGACTCATCTATAGAATTTCCAAACTTACATAAATGGTATTGGGCCGTTTGAATCATTAAACAGTTTGATATCGTCTGTATAACTATGGGGCTTGGTTCAGGGCAAGATGAAAGTGGCCCTAAAAACGATCAAGATAGCAGCACTGTATGTATATTCAGGGGGTCTTTTACTAAAGCTTAGCTCGAGTTATCTGCAGCAGGGCCTATAGGAATAAAATTGGCCCAGCTGCAGATAACTCGAGCTAAGCTTTAGTAAAAGACCCCCCTCAGTGTTACTACCTATATAGATTAGGTTAAATGTCAGTGCCAGGGTTTGACTTCATACAGCAGCTACACCAGCTGCAAATGTTCCTATTATTATTTTCATCATCTAAATTATTATTTCCATGTATAGATTACATAACAGCAGATCAATCCATACCAAACAACAAATTTTTAAACAGAGACTAGCACTGCAGTCTGCCATGTAGAAAACTCTAGAGCTCCCTAGAAAAGAAATAATCACACCTCCAAGAGGTGAAGTTATTTTTTTGTGAAAATGGATGCATGAAGCTTTTTTTTGTACAATTAATCGATTAGTTGATTTGCCTGAAGTTTCATCACAGCAGCTCATTAATATGGAGTTTAAAAATAAACTGTCATGCATAGTGGATTATGCACAAAGGTTTACAACGAAGCTTTCCACATTAAAACACGACTGCTTTTTGTGTATTTATTGATTTTTTTTGTTTGTTATTTTTAATGCACAATCTATTTTTCATTAAAGTATTACAGCTTCCTAGATTTTAAACTGTCTGAGGCAAGGAAATATCTATCATATCTGAAAGGAACTCGCCTTGAGCTTGAGTTTAGAAAGGCAAGTTATTAAATCTAAAATCTAAATCCAAAAGGGAACTCACAAGCGATAAGCAGGACAATTTATTGTAGTAAAATGGCAGAACCACCAAGCCATACACAGGCAGGATGGTAGCCCTGAAACTTTAAATTAACAAAGCTACCCCCTGCCAGAGTTAATTATAGTAATCCAGAGAAAGCAAATAGAATGCAAGCTGGAATATATTGTGGGATCTTGCCTAGAAACTATTGTGAAATATTTTATTTATTTACCCAGCTTACAGAATATAGAGGGTAGGTATTCAAACAGGATGTCCAGTGATGCCCGAATATGTGAATAGATTAATTAGTCCTTTTAATAAGGTGCGCTGAAAAACATGAGTGGGAAAGCGCGGGGTACAAATGTAACAAAAAAAATGGCCTGCTGTAGTGTAGGCGCGGTTTTGGGCACGTGCAGGTCCATTTTTCAGCGTGCCTGTAAAAAGGGCTTTTTAAATTATTTTTACTGAAAATGGATGTGTGGCAAAATCAAAATTGCCGTGCGTCCATTTTGGGTCTGTGACCTTACTGCCAGCCATTGAACTAGCGGTAAAGACTCACACGGTAACCGGGCGGTAATGACCTACGCATGTCAAATGCCACTTGGCAATCCCCTTCCCCGAAATTACTTTATTTTATTTTCTTGCTTTTCAAAGGAAAGTGGTGGCAGCAAATCCCTTACTCTGCCTTGCCACCGGTCCCAGCCCCTTCTCTCTACTGCAGGTGGCCCACCTCTTAGGAAACAGGAAATTGCGTCAGAGAGGCGGGCCACCTGCAGTAGAGAAAAGGTGCCGGGACCGGCTTTGCATAGATGTCCTGTGACAGACTTGGGAAACACTGTTCTAGAGGGTACTATCAAGTCTGATCCTGGAGTACCCTTTGCCAGGCAGGTTTTCAAGATATCCATAATGAATATGCATGAATTTGATTTATATGTAAATCTCTGTCATGTATATTCATTGTGGATATCCTGAAAACTTGACTGGCAAGGGGTTCTCCAGGACTGGACTTGGGGGAATCCAGCATCTCGCTACCTTCCTTCCTCCAGGTCCAGGATCACTGTCACTTCCTTCTCCTTCCCCCGCTGGCCAGGGACATAGATACGGGGGGCCATGGGTGCATGGGCCCCCCCAGATTTGGCCCTGTCCCCCCTGCCGCCGACCCTTTTTGGCTTGCCCCTTCCCGCTGCCGTCAGGTACCTGTGCTGGCGGGGGTCCCCAACCCCCACCAGCCGAAGTCCTCTTCAGCGCCGGTCTCTGGGCCAGCGCATTGCTGCAGCTGATCTGGAAGGATTCTGTTCTGAGTGAGTCGTCCTGACGTCCTGCACCTGGTGGTAATCGGGCATCACCGCATGCTACCCGGTTAGCACAGGACCCATTATCACCCTGAAGAGGTCACCAGACCACCAGGGCAGTACAGTAAGGTAAGGGGAGGGAAGGATAGGACACCCTTAAGGGGTGTGACAGAGGGCGGGGTGGGGTGAGGCTTATGCGAAGGGGTGGGATAGGGGTGTGGCAGGGTGGAGCCTGTGTCCTGTTTTTGGGGGGAGCAAAGATGGTAACTCTACCCAGATGGCATTATAGAGTTTTCACTCCGTACCCTGCATTTTAGTGCCCAAATTTGGTTGACCTTTAATACTACTACTTATTTTTATAGCAATATTAAATGTACACAGCACTGTATGCTTGAGCATGAAGAGACAGTCCCTGCTGAACAGAGCTTACAATCTAATCATGACAGACAAACAGGACAAAAAAGGGTTAGGGGACTTACTTAAAGTGGGAACGATAAAACACAATTGCCCCCTATAGTGGTTTGAATGTCTCTTTCTACTTGGCTATTCAACGCTGTCTGAAATCTCAATGCTGTTGCTTAAAATCCATGTTTCTTTAGCCACTATGGCTGGTGTTTAAATGCTGAATATTGACCTAGTTATTCATACATTTGAGTGTTTGATCCTTTTTGTGATTAGCTTCCATGATCAAAGGTTTTACAATTTGTTTGTTATATAATTTTTGTGTTGCCGTTGTCTCCATATCACTGTTCTTAATTAATTCACCATTTGGCAGTTCCAGGGAGACGCTGAGCACAGAGATATTAAAGTCGTTTCAGCATTGGAGAGTTTGCAAAGAGGTCGGCTCTGCCCATATTAATAACCCTGTTATCAGAAGATTTTTGTTGAGCTGGAAGTTTTTGCCCCTGTGCAAGTTCCTTTGTCTATTCTAAGCCTCATCTCTCTGCTGAGACTGACAGCATGCTTTTTGGGATAAGCAATTCTTTAAGGTTGTATTTCCAACAGAGCCTTTCTTTCCATGTTGTGCCTATGGCAAGAAATTGCATTAAATAAGGCTCTTAATTTGAATAAAATGCTCTGTATCCCTGAGTCAAAGTCTGAGAGCTGTGGGCTGGTCCCTGCTCCTAGAGATGAAAGGCATTTGATTTGTGTGTCCATTCAAAAAGCCTTCATTTTCCTTCTTATTAAACTAGTCAAGGTGTGCATGTCTTTACAAAATAGGGCATAAGAGAAATAAGCAATATTCACAATGCAGTCTAATTCCTTAGCTTCCATTCGGCTTGTCTCTAATTGCCTGCTCTACGGCAGACTCTGTTGTATTAATTGAGTCGTCCTTTGCCATAGAGACTTTAGCATGTTTTTCTTGATTCGTTTTTGTTTTTATAGACTTTGCCTGTCTCCAAGACCCAGAATCCATTTTCCAGTAAATGCCTTTCTTGTGTATTCCAGCTACCCACACCATCACCAATGCTCAGGGAAATTAACATTCAACAACAAAGGAATTCAAACCATTGGTGACTTAAGATGACAAATGGCTGCATTCATGCTGGAATCATTTTTTAATGAGACTTTGTTTTTCACTCCCAGTGCTAAGCATTCTTTGATGTTTTCAATAGGTACATGTTTAGTTGAAAATTTAATATGTTGTCTTTCATGCAAAAGCAGGTCAAGGCAGTTCACAAAAAAATATATATAATACTCAAAGAAAAGAAACAGGAAGCAAATCTATGGGCTATTTAAGGGAGAAAAGAGAGGAAGGAGCAGGAAAATAATCCTAAAACAGCCGCCACCCCAAAAATCTGGAGTCTGCAAATGCTCGGATAGAAAGATGAGCTTTCAAAACTGTTTTAAGTTTAGTGTGAAAGGTAGTGCGGTCCAGAGCGTTTCTGCCCCTTTAAGTTTTGGAAGGCTCAAAAAGGGTAAATCTATTCTAGACTCTGTGATCAGGGATAATTTCTTCCATGTCATGTCAGATTGCAAGCCTGGATTTTTCTCTCTCCTTCATTGTAGCTGGTGTGAAAGGTGAAGGCTACTCTGGGTCCTGACATGATACCCCCCCCCCCCCCATTTTATTTTAAATAAAATTATCACTGTATATAGTATAGCCCTAAGCCAGAAATAGGCAGTGCCAGATTTTTGAAAACTACAAACCAGATTTGTTTAATGATACTACTACTACTTATCATTTCTATGGCGCTACTAGACGTACGCAGCACTATACACTTGAACATGAAGAGACAGTCCCTGCTCGACAGAGCTTACAATCTAATTAGGACAGACAAACGGGACAAACAAGAGATAAGGGAATATTAAAGTGAGGATGATAAAATAAGGGTTCTGAGCAAGTGAATAAGGGTTAGGAGTTAAAAGCAGCATCAAAAAGGTGGGCTTTTAGCTTAGATTTGAAAACGACCAGAGATGGAGCTTGACGTACCGGCTCAGGAAGTCTATTCCAGGCATATGGTGCAGCAAGATAAAAGGAACATAGTCTGGAGTTAGGAGTGGAGGAGAAGGGTGTAGATAAGAGAGATTTACCCAGTGAACGGAGTTCCCGGGGAGGAATGTAGGGAGAGATGAGAGTGGAGAGGTACTGAGGAGCTGCAGAGTGAATGCACTTATAGGTCAATAACAGGAGTTTGAACTGTATGCGGAAATGGATAGGGAGGAGAGGGCTAATATGAGCATGACGACACTGGTGGAATATTAGTCGTGCAGCAGAATTTTGAACAGATTGATAAGAAAACACATGTAAATTAATTAGGCTGATCTGTTAACTATATACAGGTACTGCTGATTCATATTCAGTTTGGATTTCTGGAAAATTGGATCTTATGGACCAAAGGCCAGTGGAGGTTTTCTTTGTCACGTAGCCTACTTCAGCAGTGTTGCATGTGGACGACGCCCTGAATCTTCAGCAAGGGTCACAACTGGTCTGGCTGCCATTTGATGAATGTTCATTGCAGATATCATGAATTTGTATGCATATGGTCTAAAATGTAAACTAATTCCCATATCCTGAATACCAGACCTGTTTGCAGCCATCAAGAGCCAGAGTGGAAAATCACTGTCAGTGACACATGAACAGCTTACATCAAAAAGTAAACTGTGAAATGCTGGCAAGAATATTAATCTGCATTACTAATTTTCTGATCCACTTTCAGTAATTATTTCTTTCTTGGCTTTATGCAGGTTGCATATAGAATACCATTACTGTTATATGCTGCATTTTGGTTTGCAGACGCAGTGGTCTGTTTTTTAGGTTATGATCATCCACAGAATCTTGTCAAGAAGATGCAGTTTACAAAGACAATCTAGTGAATGTACAAGAAATACAGGGCATCTATGAAAATATCTCGGTGAAAAACAGGGCATCCTAAGACATGCTCTATGAGGGCTATTTCCATAGCAGGGGGAGAGGGAAGAGAAAATTCCACATGGAAACAAGAGACAAATGTTATTAATACCAATTGTCTTGCAATTGTGATCAGCTGGGCCAGTCAGGATCTGAGGAGACAGGGAAGGAAAAGGTTGGCTGGCAAGAAAACTACAGTTTCCCCTATTCCCTGTAAAGAAGGAAAAGGGGAGAAAACTGTCCTCACCTGAGCGGGTAGACTGGCAGAGTCCTGGAAAAAAAGTGACAAGAGAGAGGGTAAACCAGTACACAAAAACAACAAATCAAAGAAAAAGCACAGCTGGGATTCAAGACTGAGACAACAAGAGTCCTTTATTTCTGCAAGACCCAACACGGACTGTGTTTCGACGTGAAAAACACCTGCCTCAGGGGTCCAAATTGTGTATCAAGAACGTAAGAGAGGAACACTATAAGAGCGGGTTCCTAAATGTATATGTGACTCCCAAAGTTAAGTGATCACAAACTTGTGTTAGAATGCTGTCATTTTGGCGGTTTTTTAACCGACGGCGCTTACTTAACCATTCCTATATAGTTTACCACTCCAACTCCTCGACCTTTACTCTCTGAGGTTCCTCGGGGTTCAATCTTAGGACCCATAATAGTTCATATTTTCTTGACTTTGTTAATTCTCTTACTTCAATCTTTGGGCTTTACTTTATTTATAAATGCCGATGATATTCAGCTCCTTTTCCATTTTGATTCTAGCTCTTCTTCTTATTACACCTTAATCTCCAGCAAATTAAACTCGTTAACTGAAGTTAACTGAAACTGTCTGAAACTTAACCAAATCGGTGGCTATGATTTTCAACACTCCTTCCACTGTTGTAAGTACTCCATGTTTGCTAATAAAGGTACTCCTCTCTCCCTTATGCCTTATCAACTAGAATTTCGGGAGTTACGCTGGACAGCAGTCTTTTCACTCCCATATCTCTAGAATGATTTCTTCTTCATTCCTCACACTCGGACATCGCTGCTCCATTCATGCCTTCTTAGGCCCCAGCTCTCTCTGCATCTTCCTTCATTCACTTATAATATCTATGCTCAATTATTGTAACTTCATCCTCATAGGTTTACCTGCATGCCAGACACATCGATTGCAATTAGTTCAAAATATCACGGTGAAACTTCTTCACTGTTGGATGAAATACGACCATGTCACTCCTTTTGTCATTGCTGAACACATGCTTCTTGTTGGTTCTAGGATTCCTTTTAAGATTAATATCTTATCTCCTCAGATTCAATCATCTCTTGATTCCGTACTCCCCCACTAGATCCCTTCAGTCGGCTAGCCAGGGCCTATTAGTAGTTCCATCCTTTTGTCAAGTCTTTCTAGATGTTTCTAGAAGATCCTGTTATACGTGTGGATTCTCCCACAATGTGGATTTCCCTTCCTCAGCATCTACACCTTGAGCAGTCATTCAGCAGCTTTAAATCTCAGTTAAAAGCCTATTATTTCCCTTTGACTTTTTCACCTAATGATATCTGATTCCTAATTCCCCCTCTTCATGATATCTTATTCCTTACATATGAATGAGACAACTCCAAGCCTCCCATTGTATCCCCCCTCACCATTTTTACCCTCTTATAACTATGTAAACTTTCCTCCTCTCATTGTCCTCTTATACCTCGTGTTGTGCCTTGTTAAATTGTGTTCTCTCCTCTTTCTCCCCCAATTATTTTACATATAGTAAACTGCTTAGATTTCTTTCTGAAAATTTGCAGTATATCAAATAAATTGAACTTGAACTTGAGGAAGGTTTTAAATGAGTAAATGAAATCTCTCATAAGACAAGTTGATTATTCCCTCCAGTGTCCCACACTTACCAGGCAGCTCCTGAAGGCACTCATTTGCCTCTCTCTATGAATTTAGGAAATGTCATGCTGGATCAGACCAAATGTCCATCCTGTCTCTATCAGTGACCAATCTGGGTCACCAGGAAGTACACTGAAGAACCCAAAGAACAGATCATTCTTGTAGTTATCACCCAGTGATAACATTCTGAGATCTACTTGGCTAATAATTGTTTGTGGACATCTCTAGGAATTTGTCTAAATCCCCTTTAAATTGAGATATGTTACATGCCTTCATCACATTTTCTGGCAACAAATTCCACAGATTGATTGTTCATTGAGTGAAAAAAATACTTTCTCCAATTTGCTTTAAATCTGCTACCTCTTGGTGTCATACAGGACCAAATTCTATAAATGGGGCCGCAAAAACCACGATAAGCGCTATTATAAAAATGGTGCTCAAAGTTAGGTGCTATTTATAGAACAGTGCTTTGTGCCATGACCCACGCCTAACTTTAGACATGAGGACTTACACCAAGTAAACCTTGATATAAATCCTAATGTGTAAATTAGGCGTGGATCCCCCTTTTTCTATAACAACGCGTATAAATTGCAGGAATGCCCCTGATCCACCCATGACCCTCCTATGGCCCTGCCCCCTTTTTGGAGCCACATGTAAAATTTACACATGGATTCCCTGAGCACATAAATTTAAATTAGTCCCAATTAGCACTGATAATTGATTATTGGGGCCCAATTACCAGTGCTAATTGGCTCGTTATGCAATTAAATTGCTGCACAAATTGGGCACCTATGTAATTCTGATTGCTATATATAGAATTCGGGGAACAATATCCATTAGTCTTGGTACAGTTTTAAAGTTTATATAAACATTCCCTGCATCTTTATTCCTCCCTACTTATGATTTCGTAATACTCAATATTCACCTAAAAGTATCCAGGGTTTTTGTGGCATTTTTTAATGGCTTTTTTATGATTAAACATTTTTATTGACAAACCAATACATAAATAAAGCTTTCACAAATGAATCTACAAAAGCAATTGTCATCTGTGTTCATTATCATAGTCTGACATTGTTTTCTTTTCACCCTCCCCTCTCCTTTCCAGTGATATCATCCGATGGTTTGACCCTTCACCCCCTTCCTCTTCCCCTCCCCCTCTACCCCTCCCTCCCTTATCTCCCTCCAGACTTGTGTTCTGATAGCCCGGACTGACAGGTTATTGCCTTAATGCAACTTGATAACTCCCCCCCCCCCCCCCCCCCCACTCCCCGTGGCATTATTCAGATTATGCTGCTGAATATCATGTCTGACTGCCTCAGCATATCTGGGTAGCACTGGAGTGGTCCGGAGGTGAAGCTAAAGTGGAACCAGAACTTATCCAGGACTGTCAATATCCAGTACCAGTACCCGGATTTCCAAGCAAGTTAGGTCAGAGAAACAGCTGTCCTACCTTGCTAGGATAATTTTCTGGGTGCCTGGATAACTTGTGGTAGCTGCTGAGTTCCTGATATTAGCACCAGCATCCAGGTGTGGCTCAGCATTGAATATCCTGTTATAAGAAAATCCTGTGGTTGCCAATGTACAAAAATGCTGATCTTTCCAGTTTTAATATTACTCAACTCACATCTTTTCAGAGAAGATTAGTATATATGCTTAGCTGCTGGTTTTGACTGGGAAAAACAACCTTAAGGTGCAGACTAGGCTTTAGTATACAGGCCTTATAGTGGTTTATCCCTTCTATTAAGGGGGATGCATTGATTCAAATATAAACAGGTGATTTGCTAGAGACAGAATGCATTAATTATGAGGAAGAATAGACTCTCCTCTATAATAAGTTAGGGTTCAGCTATGTGCAGTAGCACTTGAAATCTTCCTTAGCCATTCACACTAGTTTATTACTTGATATATGGACCTTCAAATCATATGAAATAGCAGAGCAGTTTACAATAAAAATCTTCAAGAAAGAAAAGAAATACAATTAACTTAATACATAGTAAAAGCAAACAGAAGACCTGAGGTTTCATTGATCATCCACCACCGCCACCTAACCTGCACACTTAAGTAGGATTAAATGCTCAAGTGAACAGTTTCGTCTTCAAAACCTTTTTGAATGTTTCCCAATATAAATTCACCAAGTAACTCCAAGGGCAAAGGATTCCAATAATGAGGGCCCAAATAACCAAAGCAAAATTGGTGAGTAGATTCCAAAGCAGTGTATTAAAGGGTCAAGAACAACATGTTCATATAAATAATTTGATTGCATTAAGCACTTAGGTAGTGTTCTTCAATGCAAGGCCCAGGGGCCAATGGCCTTAAAGAAATCTGGGAAGGCTCCCATCATTATTCTATTTTGTTGTTGTTGTTACTTTGTCTCTCTTCCCAAGCTTGTGAGATAAAAGGGGAAATGGATGGGGGGTGGGGGAACAGTATGTTGGAAGGACAATGCGTGAAAAATAAAAAAGACTGTACTTGGAAACACCCACCTCCTTGAGGTTACCCTCAATGAAATGTTTGAAGGTGGACTAAATAGCATGGTCACACGCAATATCATGGCCTCGCATGGGAAGATATTTGGCGGCTATCCTTCAGCTTGTTTGGATTTATAGTGGCCCCCAACTTAAAAATGAATGAAGACCGCTGGTCTAGGGGTAAGCAGAACCAACATAGTAGACAAAGACAACAGATAACCAGAATGAAATGTTTTATGTACCAGTAATAACATTTTTTTTATTCAATACAGTAAGTAATCCAGGCCAAATTCTATCTCATTGTAGACCATCTTTTCAGCTAGGGGTACAGACAATGATATTCATATCAAACAAAATGAAACAGGGGTTGTTAGAGATCCTAATAATGGGTACAGCATCTGTAGTAAAATAATTCCTTACAGGGCTCAATTTGGATACGATTGCATTGTCCCACTCTGCGTCAGTGTGAATACCCAGGACTACTGACTGCACACAAACCTTATTTCCATTATTTATTAAATCGGTAACATTGAAACCTGTCCAGTTTAGAAAATAAGTTTTATGAGCTTTGTCAGAAGGAATGGAGAGTCAATCTGGGAACAAGAGATTATGAGGGAAAAGAGAGCTCACTGAAATGTAAATTACTTGCTTGGGTATAGCATATACTCTTCCTGACCCTGCCTCAGACTCTTAATTGACAAATTCTCAGATCTCATTTGTCACACTAATGCATCTTACATCACTGGACAGTTACAAATCTCTACTTTCTAATCATATATGTGATTTGTTTCCATGACAAATGACTTTAGAGGTACGTTCCTAGGCGCTGGTCAGTATATCAGCCAGCATGCAGTAGGCTCAAATTCAAGATTTGCTGTAGGATCAAATTTGTTGTAGGATCAAATTCAAGATTTTGCTCCTTACCCACTGTGCCTACTATACTAGTAGGCCCTCAGATCCAGTTTCTCTTTTGGTTCCTTACCATCCGGCCTGGTCTCTTAGGTCAGCAGACCTGCTAGCGATCCCTCCTACTTCTCACATGTGGTTTGACAGGTCCCACAACACAGCTTTTTGTTTTATGTCCTTATCTCTTTGGCACGGTCTTCCAACAGAGATTTGTCAGTTTTCTTCCTATCCCAAGTTAAAAACCAGTCTTAAAACTGTTTTTTTTTAACAAGGCTTTTGTCTTTTTCTTGATGTTATTTGTGCCATCCCACTTGATATCTTTCTCCCTAGTATACCCCTCCCCTGTCTTTCATATACAATTGTAATAATTGTTCATATAACCATTGTAATCAGGTGATTAATTGTTGTGGTATTTTTCACTACCCAACCCTCTGTTTCATCCTTATCAGTGCCTGTCTGACATTTTAAGGTTAATTTGGGGAATTGTAAACCACCGTGATGTCTCCTAGATGATTTTACGGTATAACAAATGTACTAACAAACAAATAAATAATTTCCAGTGGTCAGCCAAGACCCTTTCAAAGTTGCTGCCTGGATTAGGCCTGACATTGAATATACAGGTCATATTATGCCCCGACAGTCAGCACCTTTACGATCACTGACCTCTGCAGGCTAAATATCGGCCTGAAAATTTTACATCTGAACACTCCAATGGCATCCCGTAGCATGTTAGATGTCCCAATCTATCCAAAGCATTTTTCAAATGTTCTATTGAAAATTCTTAGATGCCCCAACACTCTCCGGATAATGCAAAGACAGAACAAGGGTGGAGCATGGGCATTGCATCTAACTCATCAGAATAACAATAATATTCAGACACCACCCAAATAGGTATGCCAATAAAATTAGGATCTCAAAAAGTCTCTCCTAACTTAAACTGTCTAGCTGAGAGGAGATATGATTAGAGGTGTATAAAATACTGAGTGGAGTAGAACAGGTAGACGTGAATCTTTCCAACAATACAAGAACTAGGGGGCATGCAATGAAGCTACAAAGTAGAAAATTTAAAAGAAATTGGAGAAAATATTTCTTCACAGAATGTGTAATTAAACCTTGCAATTATGTGGTAAAAGCAGTTAGCTTAGTAGTGTTTAAAAAAGGTTTGGACAAGTTCCTGAAAGAAAAGTCCATAAGCCATAAGTTTACGATAAGCAGCATAAACTTTGTTTTACTCTTTTAGGATCTTAACGTGTACTTGTGAAATCGATTGGCCATTATTGGAAAGAAGACAGTGGGCTTGGTGGACCTTCAATCTGTCCTAGAATGGCAACACTTATGTTCTTTTGTTGTTATCCAGAAAGCAGCTGAATATCACTGCTATCTGTACAGCTAGAGCTAGCACCGGCCACTGCTGAATACATAAATTCCCCACCACCAAATCTGTGTGTAACACCACTGAATGTATGCGGAAAATTTAAATACTGCAGTAGCGTTTAAAATAAACACTGACCATGGAATTTGAGTATTGATCTAGTGGTCATGATATGCAGCCACTTAGAGGATAATTTTAAACAGGGCACCTGGTTTAGAAGGGCAAGTAGTCACCTACTAGGCACAATTCTATAAAGATATATATAGGTCAATATTGAGTTTACGGCATTTTTATTTTATTTTATTTTTATGCTGGCTGCTGCGGGCTTTTTTCTATACCCAGATATTCTGCAGTTCGCATACCTGGAGAAAAACATTATAAAAATACCCAGAAGAAACACAGTGGGAAAGACCCAACGGGTAAAGCAGAATTTCAACAAGAGTGTCCTTTATTCAGCAGTGGTGTACAGTGCACATTTGTTCAGACTTAATAATTGTAGTGAGTTAACAGGGCCAAACACCAGCCGTGTTTCAGCATCTACGTCTTCATCAGAAGTCCTAGTCGAGATGTCTTATATGTTAGCAGGATTAAAAGAAGGTCTGTCAAAATCAATTATTATCAAAGGAACCAATCTGAGCTATCATTAGAAAGGAAACGCCTCTGTCCTGCGCCACAATGCTGCCGAAACACGGTCTATGTTGAGTCCCATTGTCTCACTACAATTATTAATTCTGAGCATATGTACATTATGGGGCCAATATTCAGACTGTGGTAGTTAGCTGGGTTGCCTCCCGCAGTTGGCGATGAACCTAGAAATTCAATGCCGGGTCATATGTGGTAACTGGCATTGAATTCCCGGGGGGGGGGGGGGGGTTGCCGCTATGCACATAGTCGGTTAAGCAGATCTTGATCAGCTGACTGGCTAAGCTATAGAGGCCAAAGATAGACCTGCTATTTCTGCAGGTCTATCTGGCTGCTAAACTTAGCCAGTCAGCAATGAATATTGGCGCTAACTGGCTATGTCAAATGTCATTTTCATTGACCTGGGCTAGCCACTAAGAGCTAATACTCAGCTGAGATACCTGGTTATCTCATGCCGAATATTAGCGCTTAGCCAGCTGATTAAAGCTGGAAAAGCGGTGGAGCCAGGTCGGAGTTATTTGTGTCAGGGAACCCAAGGGATTCCAAACACTTGAGCTGGTCACACCCTGACATAAGTTAAGTGGGTATTTGTAGAATATCAGTTAGGTACTATGCACACATTTACATGTGTAGGTGCACACTTATCCTCATGTTATGTGTGTGTTATGTGCATAAATATTAGAATACTAACATTTACAGGGATAACTGTGCATCTACACATGTTATAGAATTGCCCTAAATACATATAATTCCCTTAGAGGGGCTTTTATGAAGCAGCGGTAAGCCCAAAGTGGGCTTACCGCTCGCTAATTCGGAACTACCACCTGGCTACCGCTGCAGCTCGGTAGTAGTTCCCAACCCCAGCATGCACCACTTCAGGAGCTACAAAAATATGTTTATTTTTGTAGTGCTCGGGTTTGCCAGGAGCACTTACCGCTACCTCAATGGATGGCAGTAAGTGCTCCCCCCCCCCCCGAAATGGCCACGCAGCAAGTGGTTCACTTGCCGCACGACCATTTCTTTTAAAAAAAGACAGTCTTCTACCCGCTGAGGTAAAAGGGGCCCCAGCATGCACCAAAAACATGCACTGATGCCAGCACAGGTCCCCCTTTTACTGCAGCTTCGTAAAAGGACCTCTTAGAATATCGGCCCTGATCATTTTAAGTGCAGGAGAGAAAAGAATATCTAAAAGGTTTTGTTTATTCAAAGAAATCTGTTCCTGGAAAATAACATCTCGAAATCAAAATCTGGTATATAATTCCATCAGTTACATCTAAGATTTTGGGGCTCATTTTTGAAAGAGAAAAACATCTAAAAAGTGGCAAAAAGCAGCATTTGGATGTTTTTCTTACAAAAACGTACAAATCAGTATTTTCGAAACCTGTTTCGCAGACGTTTATCCAAGCAATTCGTCTGCAGTTCATCCAAATCACAATGGGGCATGTCATCAGTGTTCCAAGGGTGGGATTAAGGACGTTTTACAGCCATAATGGAACAAAACAGAAACGTCTAGGGTTGAAACTTTAATGTTTTGGTCTAGACCTGTTTTTAGAACAAATAAGGCACATAAAGGTGCCCTAAATAACCAGCTGACCACTGAAGGGAATCAGGGATGACCACCCTTACTCCCCCAGTGGTCACTGACCCCATCCCACTCCCCCCCCCCCCCCGCCCGCCCAAAATGTGAATAAAAAGATGACTTAATATCCTCTATGACAGCTTCAGATGTTATGGTCAGGTCTATTAGAGCAACTTGCAGTTCCCTGGAGTAGTCTAGTGGTTGGTGCAGTGCACTGTAGACAGATAGACCCAAGCCCATAAATCCACCTACCTGTTATACTTGTGGTGGAAAGTGTGAGCCCTCCCAAACTCACCAGAAACCTATTGTACCCACATATAGGTGCCCCCTTCACCATAAAGGATATTGTAGTGGTGTACAGTTGGGGGCAGTGGGCTTTTAGTAGGTTTTGGAGGGCTCATCAGGCAAGTTAAGGGAGATGTGTACCTGGGAGCATTTAGATGAAGTTCACCGCATTGGTCTACATAAAATGCTGGTCCCTCCTACATTCCAATAGCTTGATTTTCTACGTTTTTCACTTGGACATCTTTTTTTTTTTTTTTTTTCAAAAAAGGACCAAAAAGATAAATGTTTTGAGCACAAAATATCTAGAAAATAACCATTTCTGGAAAAAAAAAGACGTTTTTCTGTTTCTAAAATGTCTATATTCCCCACTTGAATTTTGGATGTTTTGAGCAAAACGTCCAAAGATGAACTTAATACACGTGGAGGGGCATTTTTAATGTCTATCTTCCAAACTTGAGTTTCCCTCATCAACATTTTGGTACTGAACAGCTTAAATATAATCCTCTTGAGGTTTGGCTGCCCTTTAGTCTGAAATGAAAAACGTTCCATCAATAGGCATTTAGCACATAAAGAGCTACTTACAGCCAATGTCACTGAACAGCAAGTTCTAAAATGCTGCTAATACGAAAGTCACAAAGGATACATGGCATTCTATCTGCAGAACAATGTTTTCAAAGCTTTATTGATCCTGGGAAAAACTGAAGCCTTTGTAGGTGTTGACACCTTTTTGTTAGGTCAATATAATTCAAAATTAATCCTGTACCTGAGCTTTCAAGTGCACATAGGTCCCTGGCATTGGGGTCCCTTTATTAAAGTGTGGTAAAAATTTGCAATTACTGTGCTTTAATTACAAAAGTGAATGCATGCTAACTGCAAATCCTCTGAAGTAAATGCTGGGGATGTACCCAGCATCTTGCTGTACATTTACCCCCCCCCCCCCCCCCCCGATTTCTATACAGGTTGCCCAAATTTGGTCGTGGATCCCAGATCTGTATGTAAACTAACTGGTCATTTTGGTGCTAATAATTAGGTGCCATGTTCTAGAATACCGGCATTTGGGCACATAGAGGGCCATAATCGAACTGGGGCGCCCATCTATAAGGGCGGCCATCTCTCATGACGACCCCGTAAAGTGGCATACCCAACCGTATTATCAAAAAAAGATGGTCGGCCATCTTTCGTTTCGATAATACTGTCAGGGCCAGCCGTATCTCAACATTTGGGCCGCCCTTAGAGATCACCGGCGTTAGAGATGGCCGCCATCGGTTTTCGCCGATAATGAAAACTAATGGCGGCCATCTCAAACCTGGCCAAATCCAAGCCCTTTGGTCATGGGAGGAGCCAGCATTTGTAGCGCACTGGTCCCCCTCACATGCCAGGACACCAACCAGGCACCCTAGGGGGCACTGCAGTGAACTTCACAAATTGATCCCAGGTGCATAGCTCCCTTACCTTGTGTGCTCAGCCCCCCAACCCCCCCCCCAAAACCCACTACCCACAACTGTACATCACTACCATAGCCCTTAAAGGGTACCGCGGGGGCACCTAGATGTGGGTACAGTGGGTTTGTGGTGGGTTTTGGTGGGCTCCCATTTACCACCACAAGTGTAACAGGTAGGGGGGGATGGGCCTGGGTCCGCCTGCCTGAAGTTCACTGCAGTACCCACTAAAAACTGTTCCAGGGACCTGCATACTGCTGTGATGGAGTTGGGTATGACATTTGAGGCTGGCATAGAGGTTGGCAAAAAAATGTTTTTAATTTTTTTTTTTGGGGTGGAAGGGGGTTGGTGACCACTGGGGGAGTAAGGGGAGGTGATCCCCAATTCCCTCCGGTGGTCATCTGGTCAGTTCGGGCACCTTTTCAAGGCTTGGTCGTGAACAAAAAAGGACCAAGTAAAGTCGGCCAAATGCTCATCAGAGCCGGCCTTCTTTTTTCCATTATTGGCCGAGGCCGACCATCTCTTAACCACGCCCCCGTCCTGCCTTCGGTACACTGCTGACACGCCCCCTTGAACTTTGGCCGACCCTGTGATGGAAAGCAATTGAAGCCAGCCAAAATCGGCTTTCGATTATACCGATTTGGCCGGCCTTAGGAGAAGGTCAGCCATCTCCCGATTTGTGTCGGAAGATTGCCGCCCTTCTCTTTCGAAAATAAGCAGGTTAACTACCATCAGGGTAGGTGTAAGTGCTCATCGGCAAAATTAGACACAAAATGTGCACTTTAGCTAGTATTCTATAAAGGATGCTCTGCACAGAGTTCACTTTATTGAATACTAGCTTAGTGCAGATTAACTTGACGCATAACTTTCGGCGCCATTTATTGAATCTGGCCCTTAAAGTCAATAGTGGAGGAGTGGCCTAGTGGTTAGGGTGGTGGACTTTTGTCCTCAGGAACTGAGTTCAATTCCTGGCACAGGCAGCTCCTTGTGACTCTGGGCAAGTCACTTAACCCTCCATTGCCCCATGTAAGCCACATTGAGCCTGCCATGAGTGGGAAAGTGCAGGGTACAAATGCAACAAAAAATATATATATACTTTCTGAGCATTCATTGCATTGGATAAAATGCAGGTGCACTTAATGCCATCATTAATGATCTGTGGTAACAATTAATGTGTGATACATTACTATGAGGTAACTACAAGCTACAGTCTGCGCTGTGCCCTGTTCAATATTGTGCAGTTAGGGACCCTTTTACAAAGCAACAGTGTGTGCATAGAAACAGAAGCAGAGAAGAAAAATGAAAGCAGCTAGGAGTAGGTTCGATTTCCACATGGAAATCAAAGCGTATTCTATAAAGTACGCTTTAATTTAGGCATATGTTATAGAATACGCAAAGTTCTGCTCTGTGTGACTAAATTTTAGTCGCAGTCAATTACGCCAACTAAAACCTGGTGTAAATCCCAACGTGGAAATTAGGCGCAGAGCGGGTATATTCTGTAACAATGCGCATAGGGTTTAGAAACACCCATGACCTGCCCATTCCATTCCCATAATCACGCCCACTTTTCAACTATGTGACTTAGAATTTAGGCGCACCCCATTTCAGCATACGCTTAGCGAGTTGTGCATGTAAATCTTAATGCCAATTAGTGCTGTTTGCTTGTTAATATCCAGGGGCCCTTTTACAAAGGCAAGCTGAAAAATGGCCTGCAGTAGTGTAGACACATGTTTTGGGTGCACACAGAATCATTTTTCAGTGCACCTGTAAAAAATGCCTTTTTAAAAGTTTTGCCGAAAATGGACATGCGGCAAAATAAAAATTGCTGCGCATCCATTTTGGGTCTGAGACCTTACCACCAGCCATTGACTTAGCGGTAAAGTCTCATGCAGTAACCAGGCGGTAATGACCTATGTGCATCAAATACCACTTGGCGTGCGTCCAATACGTGCATCCAAAAATAACATTTATTTTTCAGACGTGCATATCTGACACACACCAAAAATGAAATTACTGCAAGAGCCACACAGTAGCTGGGCGGTAACACCATTTTGGTGCACGTTGGATTCACGTAGACGCTTACATAGCTTAGTAAATGGGCCCCCCAATTAACAGCACTGATTAGTTGTTAAACAATTAACTTATGAGCATTGTTATAGAATACTAGACTTTGAGCCCGTAAAAACGGGCTATTATAGGAAGGGGGGGGATTGAAAGGCCCGCCCCCACCGCCGAGTTCGCCGCTGCCCCTCCCCCTCCGAGTTCGCGCCCCCCCCATCGAGCCATCACCACCCACCTTCCTCCCGGCCGGGCCCTCGCTCCGCTATTGAAACAGCGAGGGTCCGGGAACGCAGCACTGAGCTCTGCTGAGCTGCCGACGTTGGCCTTCGTTCTTCTTCTCTGCCTGTCCCGCCCTCGTGTGACGTAACGTCGTCGAGGGCGGGACAGAGGCAGAGAAGAAGAAGGAAGGGCGATGTCGGCAGCTCAGCAGAGCTCAGTGCTGCGTTCCCGGACCCTCGCTGTTTCAATAGTGGAGCGAGAGCCCGACCGGGTAGAAGGTGGGTGGCGGCGGTGACTCGGGTGGGGGGAGCGTTAGACGGCGGTGTCCCTCCCTCAGCAATGCGCAATACAGACCCTCTGTGTTCCGCCCCCCCCCCGTCATCATGTATTGACGTGGGGGCGGAGCAGAGAAGGTCTCTACTGCGCATTTGCGAGTGAGTATGGTCACTCGCCGTTTATATGTTTGATGCTTCGATTTCCACATTAAAATTAAGACGCCATATATAGAATCCCTGGGATAATTTCTCTACGTGTATGCCTATTTATTTTATAAAATATAGCCTCTACCCCCATAGGTGCTCTTTTATAAAGATATATATATGGGTCAACAGATATATATGGGTCAACATTGATCAGCATTTTTTTAAAAACACTGGCTACCACAAGTTTTTCTATGCCCAGCTATTCTGCACTGGTCCATAGATGTTCCATGCCTGGGTACCTTTTACATAATAAAGAGCGCACCAGCACTCTGAAGAACAAGGCGGTTTATTAAAACAAGAATATGTTTGTATTTTATTCCTGTGTCACCACATTTGCCAGCCAAGTCTCAAATACTTTTACACCTATGTATATGTGACTTTGCCTGCAATGATTCTCACACAATTCTTGATTGGCACTAGCGTTATTAGCTTATGCTAACAATTCATATGTGCTAAATGCTAAGATGTCCTGAAGAATATAATGGGTGTTAGCGTGCACTAAAAATGCTAGCCTTCCTTTGTAAACGGGGTCCATAATGCAGTAGTTACAAAGCTGTTTCTTAATGCTCATATCTATATTATGGTCTTGATTCTAAAGCATGGTCTTATATGCTTTGTTTCAGATTGCATGACCCTTGTCTGCTCAATAGCTGTTCTGTGTGTATGTTGCTATTATATACATGTATTTATGATTTGGATCTGTTTTTGTTTCTATGATTTATGCGACTTTTATTTTTTTATGATTTTAATTCAGTTACATATGTTTGCGCTGTAGCTTTACCCCAGGCACAGCTGTTTTAGTTTTTAATGTATTTTAGTTTTTACTCTCTTAAGTTTCATTGTATATATTTTTGTAGACTCCTGAGGCAGGCGCTTAGGCGCCGAAACACAGCAGCTGGGTCGAGTCGCTTTTTATGTTTTACAATAAAGACTCTTATCTATACGTCTCCTTCGGTTTTTGAGAAGAGCCAACTCTCCCTACTCCCCCTTTTTGCAGCCTTTGGGTGAAACATGGTTATGTTGGGTTTTTGTTTTAATAAACTGCCTTGTTCTCCTGAGTGCTGCTCTGATCATTTTACAGATCATCTTCTCTTTTCGGTTTTGCTTTGGGTACATTTTTCATACATATACCCATTCAAGGTTTTATAAAAGCCCTTAATGCATCATTACGATAGAAAATAAACACATAAATGTAGTATCAGAGAAGAAAAGTAAATAAATGCAGCATTAGGGAAGTAAACAAATAATTCAGTGTGATGCAGTGGAAGAAAATAAACCTATAGATGCTGTGTTAGGGAAGAAAAGTAAATACAATCAGCATTAGGGAAGCAAAATAATGAAGTGTGATGCAGGGGAGCAAAAATAAAAAGATGCTGCATAAGGGATGAAAAATAAATAAATCAATGTGGCGCTGGGGAAGAAAAATACATTTGTAAGCCAGAAGGGTTTAAAAATGTTAGGTAGAGAATATATCTACTCTGGTGGACAACGTATATTTATCATCTGCTTTCTAATATATATATATATATATATAGCTTGTTTCTATTGTTTATTATCACTTTACCTTGATTCTTAAATATTTATCTCTATTTTGCCTAAATGCTCGATTATAATACTTGTAATATGTTTGTTGGGGTCTCTAACTTTACTGTGCTTTGCCTATGTATAATAATACTACTGATTATTATATTTTACAATCTATGAATTTGCTTTATTGTGAACAACAACTCCTTGGACTAATGTTTTAGTCATTACCATCTCACAGATGTTTGGTTGTTCTTTTTCCTGTATTATAGTTTGTCGTTCCTTTAATTATATTTGAAGATACTAATAAAATTTTGTGTGAACTCAAAAAAATAAACAAACAAAAAAAGGATCTTCCAAGTTCTTTGGTATATTTAAGAATAACCAAACTTCATTTGGTATGATCTTTTACTTTCTTGAGGGGGGGGGGTTACCTTTTATTTATTTTTTATTTGAATTCTGCCTTCCCTTTTCCCCTCTTCCCTCAGGTTTCACCACACATAGTTTAGCTGTCCTTGTTGGACACCAGCTTTAGTCAAGACAAGTGCTGTAGGGCTATTTCCCTGTGAGTCTCACTCTGCTGGTCTCAGCCTGTGAATACAACCTCCCCTTTTACCTCCCTGATAAGGAAAAGGGAGGCAGACCATGGCGCCAGCAAGCCTGATGAGAGACAGGAATGCCCATCACAATGTAACAATTTGAAGGTCAAGAAAAGGTCGTTTCTTGCTCAGGGAAGGACCTGGACAAGATCATGATTGGTTGCTGTCTGGTCACCTGAGAATCGAGGACTGGAAGAGCAGAAACGAGAGGATAAGAAAGGGGTCTGGCAGTTGTTGTCGGGTTCGCCTGGAAGACAGGGAGCTGGTCTGGGGAGCTGGAGAGAAGATCAGCGAGACCTGAAGTGGTCCACAACCTTGTGAACTGTCTATCTGAAGAAAGTACCTGTTGGTCCAGCTGTACCGGCCAGAGTGACTGTAATCCTGCTTGCTGCAGAGAGCCTGGGCTATTCTTTAAGACTGACTCACTGTGGAAGACAGTTTGAGTCGAAGGGGGAAAACCTGTGCCAACCTCATCTGAGAGACCACCCAAGAGTCAGCTCAGTGAGAATTACAGGGATTTATTTCCGATTAGTCTGGGATTAGTGAGTGGGTTCTTACCTCAGCAAAGGCGGGTTAGTTCAGAACTGTGGTCAGGAAGATGTGCTGCTAACTGTATTACTTCATGACCTAGTCAGTTACAAATCAGGATTGTGTATAACCTAGTAACCAGTGATAACAGTGTTTTAGTTAGACAATACATTCTATAGTTTTCTTATCAGCATAAGGTCTCTATATTTGTACCTAAGCCTTATTGCAGAGTGTATCGTTTATATTTTCTTATCTTTATAATAAATTCTAATATATATCAGCTGTGACTTTTCTTTATCACAGTTCTCTACAACGGAAGGAAAGTTCTGGTGTAGGCACCAGAAGAGGCAGGTTCCTGTAGAATAATACCCCTAGGCAGAGCTAAGAAGTTGTTTAGCCAGACTTCTGTAAACGGGAACCTGGGAATTACTCATTGGGTAGCTTTTCCCATAAGAGTTATTTATTTAATACATGTTTACAGTGCCCTGAGGCAGGCTGTAGGCTGAAACATGTTGGGCAATTGATTCATATATGGGCATTTCTGATTGAGCAAATTACATGAAAACTAGCTGATGCTATTTTATGTATACAAGGTGAGGCACAAAAAATAAAAGTAACCCCCTACAGATTTTTACAGTTTTCTCAGCAACCATTTTGAATGCTTATGTATTGCTATTAAACAACATTTAGGGGCCCTTTTACCAAACTGCAGAAAAAAGGGCCCTGTGCTGGTGGTGGGGGCCGTTTTTCCCGCACGCCAGGGCCATTTTTACCACAAAGGGTAAAAAAGCCCACAGCACACATGGCCATGCGGTAAGAGAATTCTTACCGCTTGGCCATGCGATGCGGAGCCCTTACTGCCACCCACTGAGGTGGCGATAAGGGCTCCCACGCTAACCCAGCAGTAACTGGGCAGCAAACGGCAATGCCCGATTATTGCCGGGTTACCACTGCGCAATCCATTTCCATCAGTTTCCTCCCCCCCCCCCCCCCCGGAAATGGCACGTGCTCAGGGCAGGACTACCACCAGCGGCCATGTTCGGCCGATGGTAGTCCCGAAAAAGCAAGCGGTAAGCCTACGTTGGGCTTACTGCCTCTCTGTAAAAGTGCTCCTTAATTATCTTAAGCTATGTTGATGTTACAGACATTTTAAGCATTACTATCTAGCAATTTTTGTGCATGAAAAATGTTTGAGCTAAAACATTCATTCAAACGATACAATTAGCAATGTGTCAGAATTTTGCAGTCATGCCAACAAAGTTTCTTCACAGTGCTAAGCTTCCAGTTCTTGAGATGATATGCGGCCACTATTGCCTTTGCTCCGAAACCTTGTTCACACATGGGTCCTTTTATTAAGCTGCGGTAACAAAGGCACTGCGCTAGCGGGGGGGGGGGGGGGGGTGCATTTTTGCCTCACGCTGCAGCTCTTTTTACCATAGTTGGTAAAATGCCTGAAAATAGCCATGGCCATGCGGTAAGATTACTTTTACTGCATAACCATGTGAGGGGGAGCGCTTACTGCCAAATATTTATTGTTGTTTGTTTAATAGTGTTTTATCCCTTTGCTCTCTGTTTGTACATATTGGTAGTGAAGTGGGGTTAGCCTCTTTTTATTCTGCCTATTCCTCATAATAACTGTCAATACATAAACTGGAGCTAGCTTTAGTTATGGTCCAACTCTTTCTGTGTTTTATTTTTTTAAATGAATGAAATCAAAAAGTTGTTTACGATTTTGACGGATGGGTGACCATAACCTCATCAGGCACTGATACAGAGAAATAAATGCTGAAAGAGTTCTACTGTCTTAGGCATCAGCCTGCAACACTGCATGGACTTTCGGTCTTCTTGGTCAAGCCCCATTAAAGTTAGCTGACTTTTCCATCCTTCTGAAATAGATATAATGAGTAACGTTTGTGGATGAGTAATAAGAGCTTTGCAATCTGTTGGCAAAGTTCTCTGGCCTGAAGTGCAGCGTTAAACACTGGGTTATTCTTATTCTCTGAAGACAACCAGTTCACCATAGTCATACATGTGAATGACATCATGTTGATGGTTTTGACACGGACACGATTTCCAAAGCTGTCCAGGAAATTCTTGGAGCTCGCTCGAAAGCATCTGCACTCTTCCCACATCTTCAGAGTTCTACAGGAAATACTTTTATAAATCTTTTCAAAGTCATTCCCTCGCATATATAACATAGACTAGAGGCTCATTTTCAAAGCACTTAGACTTACTAAAGTTCCATAGGCTACTACTGGGATCATTTTCAAAAGAGAAAAACATCCAAAAAGTGTCATAAAGCACCATTTGGATGGATTTCTTCTCTAAAAGTCCAAATCGGTATTTTCAAAACCTGTTTTACAGACGTCTATCTATGCATTTCATCTGCAGTGCATCCAAATACTAGGGGGCGTGCTGAGGGCATTTTGAAGATGAGGTTAAGGTGGGCTTAGTACATGACTGACACTTGGACATTTTACAGCCATAAGGGAACAAAAACCAAAACATCTAGGGCGAAATCTTCAACGTTTTGGTCTAGATCTGTTTTTCTAGTGAATAAGACATGAAACGTTACCCTAAATAACCAGATGACCACTGGAGGGATTCATGGTTGATCCCCCTTACCCTCTAGTAGTTACTGACCCTCTCACATCCCCCCAAAATATGAATACAAGTAGTACTCACCAGCCTCTATGACAGCATCAAATGTTATACTCGGGTCCATTACAGCAGCATGCAGGTCCCTGGAGTAGTACACTGCAGACAGGTGGACCCAGGCCTATACCCCTCTTCCAAAACTCACCATAATCCTACTGTATGCACAGATAGGTGCCCCCTTCACCCATAAGGGCTATTGTAGTGGTGAACAGTTGGGTAGAAGATTTTAGATGGGTCTTGGAGGGCTCAGCGGACGAGATAAGGGAGTAATGGTGAGATATGCATCAGGGAGCATTTATATGAAGTCCACAGCAGTACCCCTAGGGTGCCCCATTCCTCTCTTGGGATGTCTAAGGGATCAGTCTGCTAAAAATGCTGGTCCCTCCTACATCCCGATGGCTTGATTTTGTGTGTTTTTAATTTGTGCGTTTTTTTAATGGCCTAATAAGATAAACATACAAAGCATAAAACCTAGTTTGAAATGGTATTATTGAAAAAAAGATAAGATGTTTTTCTTTTTATGAAAATGGGTATATTTCCTATTCGGATTTAGTACGTTTAGCGTAAAACGTCCAAAGTCCGACTTGGAAGCACTATCGATAATGCCCCTTCATGTGTTTAAAAACTTTGAATGTACCCCTTGCTTTTGTATACAAATGGCGTATTTGTTTGATTGTTATCACAAGGAAAATTTGAAATAAAAATAAAGAGAAAAAAATCATTTAATTCATCATTATAAGCCATCATGAAGGTACGCCATTGGCAGTAAATCAAAATTAAATAAACTTGGATTTGAATTCTCCAATTCTGTGCCACAAGTGCTAGAATTTTATACAGACATGATGCCCTGCTTGCTTGTATAATGAGCCTCCATAGGAAGAAACATGTTATCTGTCTACTTCTCTAGGTTTGCACTTCAGGTAGAGTCTGGCTAACTCCTACGGTCTGTACTGAGGCCCGATATTCAATGCTGGGCCATTTCCAGTGATTGGCATTGAATATTCGGTTTATCTTTGGCCGATCAGAATTTAACCAGCCAAGCTGATATTCAGCCCTGGCTGGTTAAATTTAGACCAGTCAAAGATATTCTATGGTTGCACACTGGCAAAAATGGCAGTCAAATTTGGCCAGTCGCATTTGTAAAATTGGCAGATAGCCAGTTGTATCACCTGATATAACCGGCTAACCACTAGCTTCTAACCAGCAATATTCAGCGGTACATGGCTGGCCAAGTACCACCAGCGGATAGCTGGTTTTCCATCGTTTAACCGGGCAAATATAGCCACTAAAGTGGAGCTGAAAGTCGGTGGTTAGCCAAATTATATCACCCGGTATCACCAGCTATCCACTAACCGGCGATATTCAGTGGGATATAGCCAGCTATCCCCCGCTGAATATCACTGGATAGCTGGTTATGAGGCATTTAACCAGTCAGGTGCCGATCCTGGCCAGTTAAATGCTTTTGAAAATGGGGAAACTGTATACAGTGCTGTGTATGTTTAGCGCTATAGAAATGATTAGTAGTAATAGAGGTAGGGTTAGTATAGACCACTCTCTGTATGTTCCCAACATAATAAAAATCACTTAAACATATGAGTGCTTGAAAAAATCGGTCAGCCCAGCGCTATTCCGGGATGAACACTCTGTATAGGAAATCGTTGGTTGCCAAATTCTGTGCCCAACTTTGGGGGCTAAAACTTAAAGCAACTGAGACCAGGTGTAAATCCTGGAGTACAAGTTGGCCATGCATCCGTGTTATTCAAAATTCAATTTTACAGAACACCATTGTCCCGCTCCCTTTGCAGTTATGCATGGATACACTTAGGCGCTATCCTCTAACTGGATGCGTATGTGTATTTCCATGCCAATCTGCCATTTCAGCTCCGTTAGAATGTGTTTCCACTCTGAAATTTGGGCACAGAATTATTATGTAACTTTAAATACCATTTATAGAATCCCCCAGATAATGTGACTTTCATAAAAACAGAACTGAAAGCAGAAAAAAAACATAGCCAGACAGTCTGGTCATCCATACCAACTACTAAGCAGTACAATCTCTTTGTCCCCCTCAGATATCCTCTGTGCTTGCCTCATGCCTTCTTGAATTCAGATACTATCCTTCTTTCCATCCCCTATTATTGGGAGGCTGTTCCACATTCTCATTACCCTTTCTATAAATATTTCTTTAGGTTACTCCTAAGTCTATCCTATTTCACCTTCATCCTATGACCCCCTCATTCCAGCTTACTTTCAATTGAAAGAGGTTCATCTTCTGTGCATTTATATGTTTGAGGCATTTAGATATTTTTCTCCTAAGCCCCTAATCTTGTCTTCCCTCAAAGACTACATGGGGCTTAAGGCTATTATTACAACCCTTGCAATTTATTTCCTGGTATATGCAATAGACATCTCAAACCTACAGCAGGAATGCAATTGGGCAGATATGATCAGCTTTAAGATCCTTCTATGTTGTCCTTTATTTTCCTTAAAACAGTCTTGTCCAAGTTCAGTCCTCAAAAGCTGCAAACAGGTGAGGTTTTCAGGATATCCCTAATGAAAATGCATGAGAAAGATTTGCATGCCAACTACATCTGTTTTATGTACATCTCTCTCATGCATATTCATTAGGGATATTCTGAAAACCTGATCTGTTTGCAGCTCTTGAGGACTGAACTTGGACAAGCCTGTTCTAAAAGTTACCTAGGGGCCCTTTTACTAAGCCGTGTAAGCATCTACGCACGCCCAACATGCGCCAAAATGGAGTTACTGCCCGACTATCGCGTGGCTCTTGCGGTAATTTCATTTTTGGCACACATCCGATACGCACGTCTGAAAACATATTTTTTATTTTTGGGCGCACGTAATGGACACATGCCAAGTGGCATGTGGCGTGCGTAAGTCATTACCGCCCGGTTACCGCATGAGTCTTTACCGCTAGGTTAATGGCTGGTGGTAAGGTCTCAGACCCAAAATGAACACGCGGCAATTTTCATTTTGCTGTACATCCATTTTCGGCAAAAAAAGAGGCCTTTTTTACGAGTGCGTTAAAAAATGGATCGGCGTGTGCCCGAAACCCATGCCTACACTACCGCAAGCCATTTTTCAGTGTGCCTTAGTAAAAGGACCCCATAGTAACATTGTAAGCACAGAACCTTGTAGAACACAAACTAGAAAGAAAAAAAATAGATTCATAGAGTTGAGCTCGTTCTCTTATGTGGGATGAATGTGGCCGTACTCCAGCTAGTATAACATAAGTCTTGAATGATTGCCAGAATTAACGTTGCAAACCAAGATACAGGATAGCACTGTAATTCAGCTTTTGAGATGCAATTCTTTGATTTTTTTTTAATCTCTTTAAACTCACTAATGTAACTTGGTTTAGAGGGTGATGGCACTCTAATCTTCCTTGCAATACAGTATGAATGTCATTTGATCTTGGGTAAATATTTTAATGGGATATTTATTGGGAATGATATACATTTAACTTGTTCAAAAATGATCTACAGTCAATACTAATGAAATTAATGGTAATGAGGAAGTGTGAGGCACTTGGAATATAAATTAAGTTCATCGTAGTGGGCTCAGAAGAAGCTTGACAGCATTTTCTCCCTTTACATCTGGACTCTACCTTGAAAGAAATCTGAGTGCTGCACACACGGAGTGTGTAAAGGGTATTTAAGGAAGAATTTTGCCATAGGCAGTGAAGAATGTTTTAAAAATGTTCACTGTCTTCTGATCTGCAGGGAATGTAAGATAGAGATAGTCTTGCATTATGGAAGTGGACAAGTCTGTAGAACTCACAAGAACAACTTCCACCCATTGGCGTTTTCATTGTCTTAGCAGCGAAGGCACGAATTGTAGCAGCACAAAAATGAAATATCATCTCATCCTTTAGATTTCGGCCCCTATAGATACTAATTTAGAAATATAGGCAGAGCAGAACGGGAACTTATACTTCCATTATTATTATTTTGATTTTTCATTATAGTTCTCTTATTGTAATTTGCTTTAAACATTTGATGTAAGCCACATTGAACCCGAAGTTGTCTGGGATAATGCGGTGTTCAAATGCCATAAATAAATAAATAGGCAATTATTAGAATTTGCGTGCCCAACTTACTAAGTGTATTCTGTAATGAACTGCACCTAAATTCTAATGAACGCAGTTCAAGAGGGGTGTGGTTATGGGTGAGGAAATGGGCATTTCATGGGCATTCCAAAATTTATATGCCTAGTTATAGAATATGGCCCAGTGCGTGTAAATTTACATGCATGGATTTATGCCACATTTTTGTTGGTGTAAATGGAGGCATTAAGTTTTAGGTGCCAAGATATCAACTAATCGTATTCTATATATCGCGCCTAAATCTAAGTGCCGCTTATAGAATATGCTTAGCCGGACATGTTTAGCTTGCCAAACTGACTTTTTGGAGAGAAAAAGCCACTGGTGATTAAGGGAGCAATCTCTCTAATCCCCCCAGTGTACTACTGGTCAATTGAAGGAGTTTGCCAAAACCTAAATGTCCTTGGTAGCAGGTGTAAATCCTCACATCGATCTGTTAGGGCATCAACAGCGGTTAGCACATCTGTGTTTAAGAAAGTTTTGGACAAGTTCCTGGAGAAAAAGTCCATAGTCTGCTTTTGAGACAGACATTTATTTATTAGGATTTATTTACCATCTTTTTGAAGGAATTCACTCAAGGCGGTGTACAGTAAGAATAGATCAAACATGAGCAATAGACAATTACAGCAGTTAAAATATTGATGACATGGGGAAGCCAGTTTTCCCTGGGATTGGTAACATTGATTGTTGCTACTATTTGGGTTTCTGCCAGGTACTTGTGACCTGGATTGACCACTGTTGGAAACAGGATACTGGGCTAAATGGACTACTGGTCTGGCCAAGTATGGCTATTCTTACGTTCTTATATTCTTATTTATTCCCCTTCTGAACTGAAAAATAAATATGTATCTTCCATGCACACCCTAGACCTGCCCAAAACATACTAAGACCACACTCCTTTGCCAATTGTGCACATTGGGGTTTTTGCTATGCATATCCAAGCATTGTAAAATAGGAACGCAGGCATTTACACAAGATAAACATTAAGTACCACTTTATGCACATCTGAAACGCAAATAGCCCTTCTAAAATGACTGCCTACGTTAAATGCTGACACTGACCATTTAACAAGCTGGTCACCGCGCCAGCTGAATGTCAACTCCCATGACTTTAATTGCTTCCTGAGGCTGGCTCATTCTTGGTAGCTATTAACAATACTAGAACAAAAACAGAAATGTAATGATCTTCTTCTAATTTCAGGCTAGGAATTTTACATTTCCCATGCCATTTCAAATGAATGCACATCCCTACCCCATATTAGTCTGACTGTTTGTAGTGAAGCAGGAAAACTGTGCCTGGACTTTGAAGGGAAATCCATTCCCCCACCCGCCCACCACCAGAGAAGAATGTGCATCTGCTGAGTAAAGGAGAAGGGAGGAAGAGATTACCATGAGAAATTCTGTGGGCCCTTTGAGGGGGAGCAGCCAAATAGTCAGCCCCAAGGCAAGGGACACATTACACTTCTTATCTGAACTGCCAAAAGGAAAAAGAAAGGCAAATGTTTTGTGGCTATTCCCACTTACTTCTTGCAAATCTCAGGTATAAATTACATGCTGCTACTTTTATTGAAAAAAATTAATCATGCGGCAAATTTAAAAAGGTTATATTGGTTTCCAGCTTTGCATCAATTGCCATTATTTGTCTTGTTAATTTATAATAAAGAGAGAGGATGAACTGGTTTGTGGGCAAAAACTCCAGGGAAATTTTGTTTTCAAATAAGACTGTTAATCTCGGTAGGGAAATTACAACGAAATTTGCCTTTATTCCTGCCTGCGTTTCATTTTACATTTACAAATCCATGCATTCTTCAGCACTGAACTTTTTTAGGAGCTACAGAGACATACAGCTGTAATTCTCTGTTGATCACCCTCCCCTCACCTATCCACACCCATCCTGTTAGAATATCAATGATATGCTTTGATGTCCCCCATGCATACTTCCTACCCACCCTGTCAGACTGTCATAGTAATGCTTGAATGTTTTCACTTATATACACTGTCAGCTAGCACATTTGCTTATTTCCGATCTGACGAAGAAGGGCAACCTTCGAAAGCTAATCAAGAAATGTATTAAGTTATGTCCAATAAAAAAGGTATCATCTTATTTTCTTTTCCATGTTTTATTTTGTTTGATTTCTATTGATAACCTTAAGAGTGGACTAACACGGCTACCACACTCCTCTACTTAGGAGCTACAGAAAGCCTTTTAGGAAGAGAATCCTGTAAGAATAAACACCACCGATTAGTTTAAGAACAACTTTGCAGTAGATCATGCTATCGCCTGGATACTAATCGTGTGTGTGTGTGTGTGTGTGCCAGCACTAAGGAGATGCAGTGCCAGCAAAGCTCACAGGTATGTTGTTAGGGCAGCTAATCAAGGTATCTAACATAGGCAGACTTACAAGAGGTTTGGACTAATTCCTGGAAGAAAAATCTATAACCCATTATTAACCAGGGAGATTCGAGGAAAGCAGTATCCCTGGATGTGAGTAACAAATCCTTCTACTCTTTGACATCCTGCTAGGTATTTCTAAACGGTCTGAACTGGCCACTGTTGGAGATGGGATGTTGGATATTGTGGACTTTTGTTCTGAGCCGACAGGGAAGGTCATAACATCTGTTAACAAAATTGTAAGTTTTATGTTAAACTGTACCTGCTGTACACCGCCTTGGGTGAATCTCTTCATAAAGGTGGTTAATAATCCCAATAAATAAATAACAAGATAATAAGAGGCTGCAATAAGTATAAAGTCGTAACATCAGTACTCACAGCCCCCCTCCCCCGTCACTTCCATACAAAAAACCAACCATAGCAGCTCTTCTTGTGGCACAACATGACCACAAACCCCTGAATTTTATATATGGTGCCCATATTTGAGCACACAGCCAATATGCACATGCAAATGAATTGAATAATGAACCTTAACTATCAATAATTAGATGCTAACCATCAGTTATTAAAGTTAATTGGCACTCACTAAAAATTTGCTCATGCATCTGGCTGCACGCTATGCTATAAGACATGGCATCTAAATCTACTAGGGCTTAACTCAAAAGGGGGCATGTGTCAGGGGCATTCTGAAATGTGCGCATAGGCCTCAGCATGCCTAACTTGGGCGCCAGCGTTTCTACCAAGTTTAAGCAGGCCATGTCTGGTGCCTAAAGTTAGGTGTGGGAATCAGCGCTAAGCATGATTCTAAAAAGGACACACACCCTTTTTAGAATTGTGTTTAATGCCGATATTTTTTTTCTGGCACCAAAGTTTGAGCAGGGAAGGGATGTGGGGCAACCAATCCCAGCGGGATACCAAAAGCTGAGTTGATAAAATGTTATTGCCAATGACCAGATATAATGTAGTATTTTAATTCATTTTTACGCTGCATATGTATGACATGTTCATTTAAGTGCACTCCAAGCATTTCTAATTTCCATTCTTGCACATATGTGGTCATACACTTTATGAACATTGTATTTCTTTATTTTTGCATGACATTATATCATTTTATGTATCCATTCATGGCCATTATATATGTACTCTTTACATATGCAATTTTTTCTATTTTTTTCTATTTTTATATTTTTTTTTACATAGACACGTTGAATCCTGAGGCAGGCATACCATTTGCTAAAACACAGAACCATGTTGAATCTTTCATATCTGGTCATTGGCAATAAAGATTTTTATCTACTCAGCTTTTGGTGTCCCACCTGGATTGGTTGCCCCTCATCCTTTCCCTCCTTGGACAGCATCTTCCTTCATAGGGAACACTTCTTGATATGTTTGGCATTAATGAATTTTGAACATCATTTATAGAATTCCCTTGAAAATGCATATCTCACCACCTACTCACTCCCTTCATCAGCCCACAATGCAACTTCTTTACATCTCCCATGCAAAGTGCTCCTCCTGTCCGCTATCATTCACAGGTGATGGTTTGTGCATGCATGCACTAGTGTGCACCCTCTGCAGAGTGCACACTCTTTAGGAGGATTACACACTCTTTCTAAAAAGGGTGTCCTATGGATGACATTCATCCTGGAGGAAAAAGAAGCCTGGAAAAAAACAAAGAAAATGAACACTTCCATAAACAACATAGGAAACAACATGGCTGCCCAGTCCTATTCACTATTTATAATTATTTATCATGTGCTGAACCCACAGAATCTAAAACCTCATGAACAAATCCTGAGGAAACTCAAAAGTCATCGTTCAAGATACAGTACATCAAAACACTCTACTCAGTGTACAGCAGCTGCTAAGAAAACAAATAGAATGTAAGAAATTATTAGGAAAGGAATAGAGAACAAAACTGAGAATATTATAATGCACTTGTATTGCTCCATGGTGTGATCCCACCTCAAATATTGTGCGCGGTTCTCATCACTACATCTAAAAATAAGATATAGCAGAATTATAAAAGGTATAGAGAGGAGAACCAAAATAAAAAATGGGATGACTTCCCTATGAGGAAAGTCTAAAGCTGCTAGGGCTCTTCAACCTAGAGAAAAGATGGCTGAGCAGAGATATGATAGAGGCCTATGAAAACCAAAGATGGCTGAGCAGAGACATGATAGAGGCCTATGAAAACTTGAGTGGAGTGGAATGTTTAGACAAGAATTGCTTGTTTACACTTTCCAAAAACACAAGGACTAAGAGGCATACAATGAAGTTATTAAGTAGTAAAATTTTAAAAAGTCACAGAAAATGTTTGTTTATTTATTTATTTATTTTGACATTTATACCCCACTTTATCCTGAACATACTCAAGTTCAATGTGGCTTACAATAAATAAAACAACAGGCAAGGTTTACAATATCATAAACAAAATATCAAGTAAGAGCACAGTAGCATAAATAAGATAAAAATAAGAACTAAATAATAAACCATTGATGGCCACTTACAATCAAACACAATGGGTAGAAATCACTCAAACATTTTCAGTCGTTTGTGAAATACGTGGTAATCAGGCTGATCTTTGATTGCCATAGTCAGTGAGTTCCACCAGGTAGCACCCTGGTATCTAAAGTCTGCAGAGTGAACTGACTTATAATGTACTCTCTTGCAATCTGGAAGATGAAGTCTAAGGTAGTCCCTAGAACCAGACGTTATATTGCCTAGGGGAATAGGGACAGTCTCATGTATTGGTACATGTGTGCAATAAGTAAGGTTGTTTCTCATTTGTAGGATTACGACCCATGCTGGTTTTTTCATGATTTAAGTGATCATCATCAATTGTTAAGTACATAAGTAATGCCACACTGGGAAAAGACCAAGGGTCCATCGAGCCCAGCATCCTGTCCACGTCAGCGGCCAATCCAGGCCAAGGGCACCAGGCAAGCTTCCCAAATATACAACTGTTTCACAAGCATCCTACAGTACAATCCATTTAATAACCTCTGACGCAGCCCTGCTGGGCGGAACATGGCCTGTGTTGGGCAATATTCTTGTATGCAATACCACTAATAAAGTCTATATATATCTACTACTGATCTGCTTTTCTGTTTTCCACCTTGGAGTTTGTAGATCGTCTGCCTTGTTGTTTATTAAGTTCTGTAATTCATTGCCAGAGAATGTGGTAAAAGCTACACATGTAGGATATAGCAGTACACATATGGACCCCATTCTATATAGAAATGTAGGCACCTACGTACCTTTATAGAATATTAATATTAGAAACAAAAATACATGCTTGTAATTTAGGTGTGAGCACTAACACCAGGTAATGAGCTGCCAGAAGTTCTTGCACCTAAGTGTCTGACATATATGTGTAATATAAATGAAATAATTTGGAAAGCACTTTTTACACTTAAGTTACTTCATTGGATAAAACCTTTTTTTGGACACTTCCCATTTGAGAACTGTAGTACAAAAAAATTAGATTATAAATCATCTAGACTATTGTAACATTGTTTTGTTGGGTTTACTTGACACACAAATTCGACATTTACAGCATGTGCTAAACTTATTTTGGAGGGCAGATCTACTGATCAAGCAACCTCACTTTTGATTAAATTGTACTTGCTGCTGATCCAGGCGAGAATCCAATTTAAACTATTGATGTTTGTTTTCAAATTTTATATGGATTAGCTCCTGACTATCTCCAAAATATGGTCTGACTTTACTCAGCAACCAGAACACTTTGTTCCATTCAGGATGTGAGGTTGAATATGCCCCCAGTTTCAGTATGTCGAAAGGCTGTTAGCAGACACATCTAAGTTTCCGTTTTACTAAACTGGGATATGCATATCAAAACCCAAGTGTGCTTGATTGACATGGGGATGTGGTCTTGGCATGTTATGGGCAGGTCTAGGGCATGCGTTGAAGATACATGTTTATTTCCTAGTTCAGAAGGGGAATACATGTTGATGTAAGGATTTATACTTCCTATTAACCACATTTAGGTTTTGGCAGACTGGTTGCCCCCTTAATCCCCAATAGTTTTTGCCTCTCCAAAAAGCCAGTTTGCCAAGGGATATTGGTCTCTGTGATACAGTGAGGAAAATAGAGATTTTTCTAAACAGGTTAAGATAACCATGTATGTGCTGGCAGATACACGATTATGTTGCCTTTGTGCATTTTCTCATTTTCAACCTGTTGAAATTTTTTACCTTTTTTTTTCTAAAATTGATTTTTGTCGCATGCAGTGCATAAACGTGCATTTCTACTGTTTGTTTGTTTTTTTAAATAACAGCCTCTATGTCAGCAGATTCTGGTCTAAAATACTAGTGAAACTTGAGACCTGAGCTGAATATCTCAATTCCGACTTCTATGTCCTTTTTAAATTGAGGCTGCCCCATGGGTATATTCAGGGCTGCTTTCCATATAGGTAGTGGTGCGGAGTATATGGACAGTGAGATCATCATGCCAACACTATCTGCAATTCATCAGGGCTAAATATATTATTGCTGTTATGTAGATCATTTTTATGTCCATTCTCACCCCACCTCAAACCCACAAACATACAGATAGTACCAGGCTGTTTAGGGGTCCTTTTACTAAGGTGCACTGAAAAATGGCCTGCGCTGCTGTAGACGTGCACAGGTCCATTTTTCAGTGCACCTGCAAAAAAGGACTTTTTTGGCCAAACATTGATGTATGGCAAAATGAAAACTGGCGCGCTCCGTTTTCGGTCCGAGACCTTACTGCGTTAACCGGGCGGTAATCATCAGCGCACGTACAATGCCGATTACCGCCTGGTTAGCACTGTGCACCAGAAAATGTTCCGGTGCATGTAAAAAATGAAATTACTGCCTAGGCCACGTGATCGCTGGGTGGTAGTTCAAAATTGACATGCGTAGGACATGTGTATGTGCCTACAAGGCTTAGTAATAGAGCCCCTAATTGACTAATACACAGTGGCGTAGCCACAGGTGGGCCTGGGTGGGATTCCAAGCTCCACCAGCTGAAGTCTTTCCCCTGATGGTAACAAAAATGCTACTCTCCACGATACCGGCACCTGCGCATTCTCAGTTTTCAGCACATGCCTGCTGCAGAGCGCTAAGGTGGAAAGAAGCGTTTTCCCGCCGGCTGAGATATTTTTTTGGTGGTGTTGGTGAGGGGAGAACACTTGGTGCCCACCCACTTCTTGTCTAGGCTCACCCAAAATCTGTTGTCTGGCTACGCCCCTGCTAATACAGCACAGTATTTTCCAAGTATTTTCTTAAAGCACACAGATAAGGGATTTATGCACTTATTATTGTATTGTACTGAAGGAAAAGATTGAAATAGTAATGTGTGTTGGGGGAGGGGGTACATTAGAGAACTATGCTGTGAATTATGGAATATACCATTTTTGAACTGTTATTTATGGAATTCTGGTTTTAAATTAACTATAGTTTAGTTCAGCTAGTCCTATGTCCATTTCTTTTTTATGCAACTTACCTTGAGGCTTTATAATGTACAGTAAAAAGCAAGAAATCAAATATGATTAATGAAATAAATAAATAAAACAGTGGATAGAGATCTCCCTTGAGCACAAACGTGAAAGTTGTGTAATATGACATGAAGTTGTAAACGTCTAATAGAGTCCTCTGGGCTGATGAAATAGGCATGTCAAATCAAGCAGCTGAGACAGTCAAGAGTCTTATTTGTTGAAAATCTACATTGAAGGAAAAAATCTCTTAACTCATTCCCTCATTATTGCTTGTCTCGCAGCTTTTACCAGGGAGCCATTGTCCCCCAGAATCTGTATATCGTGCCGAGATTTCCTTGTGGAAATCAAAGCATATTCCATAACAATGCATATAACCTAATTGGTTAACAAGACAATTAGTGCTAATTGCCAATTAACAAGCAATTATTGACACTAATTGGCATTAATTAGAATTTACATACAGAACTGTCTAAGCATATTCTATAATGTGCTGTGCGTAAATTCTGTCACACAGTTCCAAAGTGGGCGTGGCCATGGGCATGGAATCTATGCACACTGTTATAGAATACATCCAGTCTGTGCCTAATTTAAGCATCACCATTTACACCAGGTTTTACTTAGCATAACTGCCCATGACTAAATTTAGTCGAGCGCACTGATGCTTGGATTATTCTATAAACTGCATGGAAATTTAGGCTTATTCTATAAAGTATGCCTAAATTAAGGTGTACTTTATAGAATGCACTTAGGTGAATTTCATTTTGGCACCAAATTTGTAGGCATGATATATAGAATCTAGTCCTGTAGGGCTAATTCCATGCACAAACATTTACATGACAAATACATGCATATATGGCTAGAATAGTAGTATATACCTGTGTATGTGCCTATACACATAAATGGCAAAAATCTTGATACGAGCTATTCTGTTAATACATGCAAATCATCTGTAGTATGTATTTACAGGTGGGCATACACATGGACGGAGTCTGAGCAGGACTGGTACTTATGCACATATGCTATAAGCAGCACAAGTACCTCTGGTATCTAGGTGCAAACAATGACACCAGCTCTATGGCTAATGTAAGTGTTTATGTATATATCGATTTCCACTCGTATTCTGTAAAGGAAAATTGGCACCTACTTTCCGTTACAGAATAGGGTCCTAGTAACATAACCTTTTTATTTTTATAGCCCACAATACCTCGTGGTTAGATGTGGCTTACATGCAAAAAACTGGAAAATCCAGGAATACAATATAACACAGAATATAAAAAAAAGCTAACCATTATTTCCTGCTGAAATTCAGAAACAAATATGTTTTCTAAAGTGGCCATAACTTGATGCCCGTTTCCCAGTTTAACAGCCTGATAAGATAGTAAAGAATCTATAATATTCTTCCTTATTTTACCCTTTAAAATGGAAAAGAGAATAAATTAATTGATCAGGTATCATACACTAAAATAGACAAAACAAAAGTTTGTCAAATATGAAAGAGCTAAACTGTGATAGACAGTCTCTGACACCTAAGTAAGTGACTGTTACAGAACTGCTCTCCATGTATTGGTTTTCCTCACTCTTTCTTATCTGTCTCTCATCAGAAACCTATCAGCAATTTCTCTAGTCCTCCTTATCTGGCACTCATCAAGGACCAATTATAGAACCTCCCTCTTTAGTAACATAGAGGCCCTTTAACTAAGTGGTGGTAAGCCCAATGTGGGCTTACTTCTCGCTAAAAGGGAAGTACTGCCAGGTTGCATTGATAGATCTGGTGTATACTATATCAAATCTGCTTATGCCACCCCAACTTGGATCCAGGTTTCGCTTTCCCTAAAAAGCTTCATCGGGGGTACCTCCATAAAAACATAAAAATATCATGATTAACTGCTTATTTAAATGAAAATAAAACAAAACGGTTTTAAAGGAACTCACAAGCTAACATTCTGATCAGGCTTGTTAAAGAGCAAGGTTATCTGACCCAAGATGGTGCCTGAAGAAACCATCACGTCAATCTCTTTTTTATTCAGAAAAGTCACACAATCAATGTACAATCTACTTTCTTATTGAGGCCACTCGGCTTTACTATATTCCAATCATATATGAACCGTTGTTCTTTTTGAATCAAAATTTGGGAGACATCGCTTCCTCTATGCAAAGCTACATGTTGTAGGATAACAAATTTGAAATCATTGAGAGTGTGTCCCATAGTTGAACAATTGGTGTAGATTTATCCTGAAGGCAACATGGAATAATGAGATAAGTGGCTCCATATAATATAGATGGGGAAAAAAAGATATTGCTTTTTGGTTATTATCGTATTGACTTTGAAGATTTCATCAGTGACTATTGCCTTAAAACAATGAGGAAGTGCGATGATAGAAAAAGGTGGCTATTTATGTGAGTTTTCACTTGAGTCATATTGATTTCTGAGCATCTTCACTATACACATTTTTAATATGTTCATGTTTTCCTGGGAATTTCATTTATATAATGTTTTTGTGTTCCTCCTAAATACGTTGAGATACACAACAGCTGTTAGTTGTGTAGTGTATTTAAGAATTCTGTTTATTGTAAGGCCACTAGGTGGCACTAATCTGTTTTAGGAGTTTAAACAAGAAGAGCAAAATGGTTTTTTTTTTCTCTTGTTCCTTTCTTTTTATTGTGTGTTAGTTGCTCTCAGTTTGGTTATTGATCTTACTGATCTTTCATACAGGAGATGTTGTTGCTCCCTCTAGCAAGAAGAAATGTCCCACACAATAAATAAAGTCCTCATTTCAGGTTGCTGCCGCATCTTATTCTTGAGTACTTTAGAACAAGCTCACGCTGTAACAAAATTCACTCAACAGTCCTCCCCACTGTACCAGGAACCACAAACTTTAGCTATGTCAGGAAGCCGTCTAAGGTAGATCCTGAATCTGGCATCAACGTGAACAATGGCTGAGATTCTCTTCCTCCATAGGCTGTGATGGGCTAACGTGTTTATACACAAGAAAACTGTCCAAATTCTCTCAGTTATACTGTTAATCTTTCACTTAAATATTATAATACACCATTTTTTTGTTTTTTTCCAAAAGGGAGGGAAAAAGCCTCAGCAGTCAAAGGCTTGTGCTGTGTAAATTAGGCAATGGCCATTCCACTCAGTTACATTAACAAGAGTACCGTGGAGGGGCATAATCGAACGGCGCCGGCCAAATAGATGGCCGGCCATCTATTTGGCCGACGCTGCAAAGCGCAGTCCCGAACCGTATTATCGAAAAAGATGGCCGGCCATCTTTCGTTTCGATAATACGGTTGGGGCAGGCCAAATGTCAGAGATGGCTGGGTTTGAGATGGCTGGAAAATGGAAACTAATGCCGGCGATATCAAACCTGGCCAAATCCAAGGCATTTGGTCATGGGCGGAGCCAGCATTTGTAGTGCACTGGTCCCCCTGACATGACAGGACACCAACCGGGCACCCTAGGGGGCACTGCAGTGGACTTCAAAAATTGCTCCCAGGTGCATAGTTCCCTTACCTTGGGTGCTGAGCCCCCCAAATTCCCCCAAAACCCACTCCCCACAACTGTACACCACTACCATAGCCCTTAGGGATGAAGGGGGGCACCTACATGTGGGTACAGTGGGTTTTTGAGGGCTTAACATTTACCACCACAAGTGTAGCAGGTAGGGGGGGATGGGCCTGGGTCCACCTGCCTGAAGTGCACTGCACCCACTAAATACTGCTCCAGGGACCTGCATACTACTGTCAGGGAGCTGGGTATGACATTTGAGGCTGGCATAGAGGCTGGCAAAAATATTTTTTGGGGGGTGAGAGGGTGTTGGTGACCACTGAGGGAGTAAGGGGAGGTCATCCCCAATTCCCTCCGGTGGTCATTTGGCCAGTTGGGGCATCTTTTTGAAGCTTGGTCCTGAAAGACAAGGGACCAAGTGAAGCCAGCTCATCAGGGCCGGCTTTCTTTTTTCCATTATCGGGCGAAGCCGGCCATCTTGTGAGCACGCCCCCGTCCGGCCCCCGTCCCACCTTCACTACCCTACCGACACACCCCCTTGAAGTTTGGCCGGCTCCGCGACGGAAAGCAGTTGGCACCGGCCAAAATCGGTTTTCGATTATACCGATTTGGCGGGGCTCAGGAGATCGCCGGCCATCTCCCGATTTGTGTCGGAAGATGGCCGGCGATCTCCTTCGAAAATAAGCTGGAAAGCTGCCTAGTGACTTAGACTAATCATTGGCAAAAACCTCCCAATACATTTTTCAGTTTCTTCTCATACTCAATTCTCTCTTCCTTCACCAAACGTTTCAAATGCTGAGTTACTTATTTCCATAGCACAGCAAAAAAGAGATCCGGAGACAGAACACATTGAAAGTTAAGTGCCGTCTTGTCTCCGGATCTCTTTTGTTACACTCAGATGAAGTCAAGATTCTTGTAGATTGATCTATAAAAACAAACTTTTGGTTCCTTCATCATCTTCTCTGAGGCTTTGATCATCCTGTAAGAAATTATTTTCATGTACAGCGGTTTTTTCATGGAATGCACCGTCAACTGAATTTAGATTAGAGCAAGATTACCTGAGATTTCAATGACGGTTGAAATTTTGGCTTTTTCAAAAATATTATAGTTAACTAATTAAGGGCCCCTTTTACTAAGCCATGTAGCCGCCTACGCATGCCCAACGCACGCCAAATTGGAGTTACAGCCCGGTTACCGCATGACCCTTGCAGTAATTTCAATTTTGGCGCGCGTCCACAAAATATTTTTTATTTTCTGGCATGCGTAGCAGACGCACACAGGTCATTACCGCCCCAATTTTTTACCTAGGTCTATGGCTGGTGGTAAGGTCTCAGACCCAAAATGGATATGCGGCAATTTTGATTTTGCTGCACGTCTATTTTCAGCACAAAAAAAAGGCATTTTTTGCAGGTGCGCTGAAAAATGGATCTACATGCACCTAAAACCTGCGCCTACACTACCGCAAGCTATTTTTCAGCACGGCTTTGTAAAAGGACTCCTAAGAATTTTTATGTGTTTTTTTGCTAGTCAGAGTTTACTTTGCTTAGTCTATATTTTAACATAATTGTATTTCTTTTCTAGTTCTTTTATTAATCTGTAAACCATCCAGAGTTACTGGTAGTGAAAGGATATAAAACTGTTATGGTGTGTTATGCTATAGACCATAAAATGCAAAGGTACATAGTAATATTTCAAACTGTATCATAGATATAGTGAAAACCTGAGGATATATGTATTCAAACAACAGTAAGGTATAGTCATAAAGGTCCTCTTTTCTAGGAACACAAAATAATCTACATTATGAGACTGACTTAAGAATATTATAAATAGAAAATGATAGCCTCTCTCCCCCGAAAATAATCAAAAGATAAACAACTGTAAGGTGGTGAGTTATCACCATGGGCCACACTTAAGATGTGTTATTGTACCACTAACTTGTGCTATTTAACCACAGGGTCCTATTTTATACAGTGAGACCTAGGGCCGTGCTAGAGGTTCCCACACGGCAATGTGGACGGGCTTTGTCGGCATTACCACACCGGGAGCCGCTAGCAGGGCTTGACAAAAGAGGACCCTAGTTACTATTTGGGCTTCTGCCAAGTACTTGTGGCCTGGATTGGCCACTATTGGAAGCAGGATACTGGGCTAGATGGACCATTGGTCTGACCCAGTATCGGTGGTGTACCTAGGTGGGGGCGCCAGGAGAGCAGTCGCTCCCCCAAACGGAGTTCTGCTGGTGCCGGTGCCTATTTTTTTCTCGTCGTGTTGCGTTGAAAATGTGCACCGGCAGAAGTCCGCTCTCGCACCACTTTCACTCTCCCCGTGCCATCAACCTGGCTCCGCTTCTGCCCAGTATGGCTAATCTTAGGTACTAGTAACTGGGGTTAGTAGTAAAATAACACAGTACCCTACATTGATACCATACCCCAAAATGAAGTGGGAAAATGTGAAAAAGGACATAACGTCCCTCAATAATAAATACAAGAATACAGTACATTATATCATAACATTTTCCTTTTAATTAGCTTTTTTTGATTGAAAAAAACCCTTTCCATTTCGAATCTGACTGACATTAGTGTCATAGAGGAATACAATGCTATCAGCTGTAAAGTGCAGATTTATTTTGTGGCCCATTCTATGCTAAAGAAGACTGGAAAATTAAAAATAAAGGGGCCCTTTTACTAAGCCGCATATGTGCCTATGGCCCGGGTGGTAATTTCATTTTTTACGCGCGTCCAGATGTACAGATGATTACCGCTCGGTTAACACGTGAGACCTTACCGTTATGTCAACGGGTGGTGGTAAGGTCTCAGGCCCAAAATGGACGGCCGCCAAGTTTTTATTTTGCTGCACGGCAATTTTCGGGCAAAAAAAGGCTTTTTTTGCAGGCGCACTGGAAAATGGACCTTTGCGTGTCCAATACAAGCGTCTACAACAGCGCAGGCCATTTTTTGGTGCACCTAAGTAAAAGGACCCCAAAGAGACTGTTTCATAAAAGCATTAGAAAAACATATGAAAAAACACAAACCGTAACGAGTTAGCTGCATGGAGAAAAGCAGGAAAAGCCTATTTTATAGAGGCACATAGAGGGGCATAATCGAATGAGGGGCGCCCATCTCTAACGATAGCCTGTAAAGTGGCGTACCCAACCGTATTATCGAAACAAGATGGGCGGCCATCTTTCGTTTCGATAATACGGTCGGGGCCAGCCAAATCTCAACATTTGGGCCGCCCTTAGAGATGGCCGACATTGGTTTTCGACGATAATGGAAACTAATGGTGGCCATCTCAAAACCGGCCAAATCCAAGCCATTTAGTCATGGGAGGAGCCAGCATTTGTAGTGCACTGGGCCCCCTCACATGCCAGGACACCAACCGGGCACCCTAGGGGGCACTGCAGTGGACTTCAGAAATTGCTCCCAGGTGCATAACTCCCTTACCTTGTGTGCTAAGCCCCCCAACCCCCCCCCCCAAACCCACTCCCCACAACTGTACACCACTACCATAGCCCTTAAAGGGTAACGGGGGCACCTAGATGTGGGTACAGTGAGTTTCAGGTGGGTTTTGGAGGGCTCACATTTACCACCACAAGTGTAACAGGTAGGGGGGGGATAGGCCTGGGTCCACCTGCCTGAAGTGTACTGCAGTACCCACTAAAAACTGCTCCAGGGACCTGCATAGTGCTGTGATGGAACTGGGTATGACATTTGAGGCTGGCATAGAAGCTGGCAAAAAAATGTTTTTAAAATTTTGGGGGGGTGGGAAGGGGTTGGTGACCACTGGGGGAGTAAGGGGAGGTGATCCCCGATTCTCTCCAGTGATCATCTGGTCAGTTCGGGCACCTTTTCAAGGCTTGGTCGTGAACAAAAAGGGACCAAGTAAAGTCGGCCAAATGCTCGTCAGGGCCGGCCTTCTTTTTTCCATTATCGGCCAAGGCCGGCCATCTCTTAAACACGCCCCCGTTCCGCCTTCGGTACACTGCCGACAAGCCCCCTTGAACTTTGGCCGGCCCTGCGACGGAAAGCAGTTGAAGCCGGCCAAAATCGACTTTCGATTATACCAATTTGGCCGGCCTTAGGAGAAGGCCGGCTATCTCCCGATTTGTGTCGGAAGATGGCTGCCCTTGTCCTTCGAAAATAAGCAGGATAGGCACCTATGTTGCCTTTACTACTACTACTACTATTTAACATTTCTAAAGCGCTACCAGGGTTGCGCAGTGCTGTACAACTAACAAAGAAGGACAGTCCCTGCTCAAAGGACCTTACAATCTAAAGGACAAAAAGTGCAGTCAATCAAGATTGAGGCAGTCTAGATTTCCTGGATAGAGGTACAATGGTTAGGTGCCGAAAGCGACATTGAAGAGGTGGGCTTTGAGCAAGGATTTGAAGATGAGTAGGGAGGGGGCTTGGCATATGGGCTCAGGGAGTTTATTCCAAGCATAGGGTGAGGCAAGGCAGAAAGGGCGGAGTCTGGAGTTGGCAGTGGTAGAGAAGGGTACTGAGAGGAGGGATTTGTCCTGTGAGCGGAGGTTATGGGTAGGAGCGTAAGGGGAGATGAGGGTAGAGAGGTAGTGAGGGGCTGCAGATTGAGTGCATTTGTAGGTTAGTAGGAGAAGCTTGAACTGTATGCAGTACCTGATCGGAAGCCAGTGAAGTGACTTGAGGAGAGGGGTGATATGAGCATATCGGTCTAGGTGGAAGATAAGACGCGCAGCAGAGTTCTGAACGGATTGAAGGGGGGATAGATGGTTAAGTGGGAGGCCAGTGAGGAGTAGGTTGCAGTAGTCAAGGCGAGAGGTAATGAGAGAGTGGATGAGAGTTCGGGTGGTGTGCTCAGAGAGGAAAGGGCGAATTTTGCTGATGTTATAGAGAAAGTAGCGACAGGTCTTGGCTGTCTGCTGGATATGGGCAGAGAAGGAGAGGGAGGAGTCAAAGATGACTCTGAGGTTGCGGGCAGATGAGACGGGGAGGATGAGGGTGTTATCGACTGAAATAGAGAGTGGAGGGAGAGGAGAAGTGGGTTTGGGTGGAAAGACAATGAGCTCGGTCTTGGCCATGTTCAGTTTCAGGTGTCGGTTGGACATCCAGGCAGCAATGTCGGATAAGCAGGCCGATACTTTGGCCTGGGTTTTAGCAGTGATGTCTGGTGTGGAGTGGTAAAGCTGGGTGTCGTCAGCATAAAGATGATATTGGAAACCATGAGATGAGATCAGCGAGCCCAGGGAAGAGGTGTAGATTGAAAAAAGAAGGGGTCCAAGGACAGATCCCTGGGGAAATCCAACAGAGAGCAGGATGGGGGTGGAGGAAGATCCATGAAAATGTACTCTGAAGGTACGATGGGAGAGATAAGAGGAGAACCAGGAGAGGACAGAGCCCTGGAACCCAACTGAGGATAGTGTAGCAAGAAGTAAATTATGATTGACAGTGTCAAAAGCGGTGGATAGGTCGAGGAGGATGTGCTTAGAGTAGGTGCTGATATCCAGATTTGACATAGGTTCCCTGTTAGAAGCTTTACCCTCCACATCAGGCATGTTTACAGTTTTGCCTCTATAGATTGTTATGCAGTATTTATTTGTTGAATTTTTTTTAACTTATGAAGCTATTCATGTGCTGTACTTGTGTTTATTTTAATTCAGAGCCTCACCTTGGAGGAGGCAGGTGCGAAACCCATTGGTTTATTTTCCTCATGATTTTGCTCCAATTCTCGAAGGCAAAAATACCCTCATATTTTCCCTTTGAAAATTATTCAAGGAGAAATTTCCCTCACACACATTTGCCCCTCCTTTTCATGTGGTAACGTTTTCTAGAAAATACGAAACTACATGTTGTTGCCTTCCCCACTCTAAAATTGCCTTAGGGGTCCTTTTACTAAGCCGCGGTAGCGTTTTAAACTCATGGTAGAAATCATCTTACGGTAAATGCTGAGATTCCCATAGGAATATAATGAGCGTTTCGGTTTTTACCACCATCTGAATTCTACAGTGAGCTAAAAATGCTACCAGAGCTTAGTAAACGGACTTAGGGAATGGACTCCCAAATGCTGTGAGAACAATCTGTGACCACTTAAACTTCAGGAAATCACTCAAAACTCATCTCTTCAAAAAGGCCTATCCCACTGATCCAACATAAATGCCAGCACCCAGCAACACAGCATAACTAATGATCGTACTGGACAATTTATAATCTTCACTTCCTTCGACCCTTGATGCCTGATCCACACTTACCTCATCTGACCACAATATAACTTTGTAACTGTTATCAACCGAATTGGCAAATGCCTCTACGGTACTATGTAAGCCACATTGAGCCTGCAAATAGGTGGGAAAATGTGGGGTACAAATGTAACAAATAAATAAAACACCCCATTAGTAGTGCCGTCGCTCAGCAATGGATATACTTTTGCCTGCCTAGAAGGGGAAGGAAATTTTTTTTAAAAGACAGTTCAATGAATGATTCACTGACTCACAGAAAAGGCTTAGAAAATTGTTCTCCGTATTTTTTAGCACAAGAATCTCATAAAGGGGCGGAGACAGAGGGTTTTATCATTACTCTGATCCGTTTACTTAACTGAGGCAGAAGAGGGAAATGTGGCTTTTCCAAGGTCACAGAGAAGAGAGGTGTGGTAGCTGTGTTAGTCCACTTTTAAAGGTAATCAATAGAAATAAAACAAAGTAAAACATGGAAAAGAAAATAAGATGATACCCTTTTTATTGGACATAACTTAATACATTTCTTGATTAGCTTTCGAAGGTTGCCCTTTTTCGTCAGATCGGAAATAAGCAAATGTTGGTAGATGATAGTATATATAAGTGAAACATCAAAGCATTCCAGTGACAGTCTAACAGGATGGGGGTGGATAGGTGAGAGACAGGAAGAGTTGGGTGGATGAGGGACAGAGATATGCATGGAGACAGGAGGGTGACAAAGCAGTACAATTTTATGGTTTATAATGGGCTAGAAAACCCAGATCTTTGTTAAGTCCTGTCTGGTGGATGTCAAAATATTCAATCATTCTGACTTCAAAGGTCTTACATTCCTGTATTGTTTTAAAGTTACCTTTTAGGATTCTTACCATGAAATCACTGGTACAGTGTTCTGGTTTTGCAAAGTGCTGTCCCATAGGTGTGACATCTTTATTGGTACTAGAATTTTTCATATGGTGTTTATGTAAATTAAATCTCTTCTTTAGCATCTGACTTGTTTCTCCAATGTAGCAGCCTTCATTGCATTTTTTACACTGAATGATATATACCACATTGGAAGATGAGCACGTGAAAGATTCCTTAATGTTGAATATTTTTCCTTTGTGAATGACCGTGGGGTCCTGTGAAATGTTTTGGCATAGTTTGCAGCTGGATATATTGCAAGGATGTGTGCCATTCTTTTCTTTATGAATCTGTGTTGGGAGCTTACTTCTAATTAGCTTGTGTTTTAAGTTGGGTGGCTGTCGGAAGGCCAGCACTGGTGGGGATGGGAATATCTCTTTCAGTAATTCATCCTCCTGGAGTAGAGGCTGCAGATCTTTTATAATTTTTCTTAATTTTTTCCAGCTCTGGGGTGTATGTCACTATAAGGGGGTTTCTATCTGTGGCTTTTTTTTTCTTTGTACTGTAGCAGATTTTCCCTGGGTGTTTTGACAGAGGAGGCAATATTCTTAGAGATTATTTTGGGGTTGTAGCCTTTCTGTTTGAAGGATGCAGTCAGGATTTCTAGGTGTCTGTCTCTGTCCCCTGGGTCAGAGCAGATACGGTGGTATCTTGTGACTTGACTGTAAATAATGGATCTTTTTGTATGTGAAGGGTGGAAGCTGGAGTTGTGGAGGTAGCTGCATTTGTCTGCAAGGTCACAGAGAAACAACAGCACACATGAGATTACAACTGACGTCATGATTTGCTTAAGATCATATGGCATCGCAGATCCAGCCTTAGAAATAAGGAACAGGTAGAGGGGAGAACAAAATGTTGGATTGAACTGATGTGTATGAGGGTGCTTTGATGAGTCTGGCGAATGCTTTCTTCATGGTGGCTAAAATGAAGAAATTTATTTTCCTTTCTCCTGCGGGAGGCATGCCTAATATCAATTTTGCACATCCTCCCCCACTTCATTCTATAACATGTCGCTTAAAGGACCCATTTTACAAGCTGTGCGGTAAAAGGAGCCCTGTGCTAGTGGCAACGCGAGTTTTTGTCATGCGCAGCATCCCCTTTTATCGTAGTGAATAAAGAGGTGGAAAAAAGAAACAGCCAAGCGATAAGTTCACATTTGCCACATGGTCATTTGGGGGGGGGGGGGGGAAGCGGGAAGCACTTATTGCCACCGAATGAGGTGGTAAGGTCTTCCGTGCTAACCCAATGGTACCCGGGCAGTGTGCGGTGCTTCCCAATTACAGCCGGGGTATCCCCTGCGCTGATAATTTTAGAAAAATTCCAGCAGCGCCAGAAATGCCGCGTGCTGGGGTGGAACTACCGCTGGCGGTAGTTCCGGGTTGCCGCATGGCAATCCTTTAGCAACAGGGCCCCAAAGTCAGGTGTCTATTGTGTGCATAAGTTGTAGAAGATAGTACTTGCACATGTGACTACATAAGTACATAAGTACATAAGTAGTGCCATACTGGGAAAGACCAAAGGTCCATCTAGCCCAGCATCCTGTCACCGACAGTGGCCAATCCAGGTCAAGGGCACCTGGCACGCTCCCCAAACGTAAAAACAAGTTATACCTAAAAATGCGGAATTTTTCCAAGTCCATTTAATAGCGGTCTATGGACTTGTCCTTTAGGAATCTATCTAACCCCTTTTTAAACTCCGTCAAGCTAACCGCCCGTACCACGTTCTCCGGCAACGAATTCCAGAGTCTAATTACACGTTGGGTGAAGAAAGATTTTCTCCGATTCGTTTTAAATTTACCACACTGTAGCTTCAACTCATGCCCTCTAGTCCTAGTATTTTTGGATAGCGTGAACAGTCGCTTCACATCCACCCGATCCATTCCACTCATTATTTTATACACTTCTATCATATCTCCCCTCAGCCGTCTCTTCTCCAAGCTGAAAAGCCCTAGCCTTCTCAGCCTCTCTTCATAGGAAAGTCGTCCCATCCCCACTATCATTTTCGTCGCCCTTCGCTGTACCTTTTCCAATTCTACTATATCTTTTTTGAGATACGGAGACCAGTACTGAACACAATACTCCAGGTGCGGTCGCACCATGGAGCGATACAACGGCATTATAACATCCGCACACCTGGACTCCATACCCTTCCTAATAACACCCAACATTCTATTCGCTTTCCTAGCCGCAGCAGCACACTGAGCAGAAGGTTTCAGCGTATCATCGACGACGACACCCAGATCCCTTTCTTGATCCGTAACTCCTAACGCGGAACCTTGCAAGACGTAGCTATAATTCGGGTTCCTCTTACCCACATGCATCACTTTGCACTTGTCAACATTGAACTTCATCTGCCACTTGCACGCCCATTCTCCCAGTCTCGCAAGGTCCTCCTGTAATCGTTCACATTCCTCCTGCGACTTGACGACCCTGAATAATTTTGTGTCATCGGCGAATTTAATTACCTCACTAGTTATTCCCATCTCTAGGTCATTTATAAATACATTAAAAAGCAACGGACCCAGCACAGACCCCTGCGGGACCCCACTAACTACCCTCCTCCACTGAGAATACTGGCCACGCAATCCTACTCTCTGCTTCCTATCTTTCAACCAGTTCTTAATCCATAATAATACCCTACCTCCGATTCCATGACTCTGCAATTTCTTCAGGAGTCTTTCGTGCGGCACTTTGTCAAACGCCTTCTGAAAATCCAGATATACAATATCAACCGGCTCCCCATTGTCCACATGTTTGCTTACCCCCTCAAAAAAATGCATTAGATTGGTGAGGCAAGACTTCCCTTCACTAAATCCGTGCTGACTTTGTCTCATCAGTCCATGTTTTTGTATATGCTCTGCAATTTTATTCTTAATAATAGCCTCCACCATCTTGCCCGGCACCGACATCAGACTCACCGGTCTATAATTTCCAGGATCTCCTCTGGAACCCTTCTTAAAAATCGGAGTAACATTGGCTACCCTCCAGTCTTCCGGTACTACACTCGATTTTAGGGACAGATTGCATATTTCTAACAGTAGCTCCGCAAGTTCATTTTTTAGTTCTATTAATACTGTTACAGTTATGCATGTAAGTGGTACCCATGCACTCAGCGGTATTCTATGACTTAAGCTCACAACTGCCTAAGGGGCCCTTTTACGAAGTTGCGGTAAGTGTGCTTACCACAGCATTACATGGCATCCTGCAGGGCACACTGAGGCATCTTGTGGTAATGTTTCCATGTGTGCATGCTAATCACACGCTAAAAACTAGATTTCCTTTTTTAGTGCTGAGGGCAGGTGAAAGGCAGAGAGTAGGGGGTGTTCTGCGATAGTTGGTTAAAACAGCTACATTGCCGCATGCTAACAAATTATCATGTGGTTAGCACATGACCCTTACTGTCTACAAAATAGAGGTAAGGACTCATGTGCTAATGGCCACATGCTAATGGGAAAATTAGAACATGGCCATTAATGCTGGAAATAGGAAAATTGGCCACTTTACCCGTGTGATAAAAATGGTCTTAGCATGCAGGAATGATCCACATAAGCATGCACTAAGGTCACGTTTTGGCATATCTTAGTAAAAGGGCGCCTTAGTGCATAAATGCAAGGGGGCGTTTAGAGGGGAAGGATTATGGGCAGGGCATGGGAGTGTCCAACATTTACATGTTTCACTTGGAAATACTTTGTTACGTGCTGAAGTGTTGTATTTAGGCATGCACTTTTATGCTTGCTATTGATATGGCATAAGAGGGCATGCCTAAATGTTTCATGCTAGTTTTCTATAGAATAGATTCACAACGCATGCAATTTGGGTACCAACTTGTAGCACCCTGTTATAGAATTGTCCCCAATTTTATGACCAAGAATGGGTTTCAGGAAGTATTAAGCAGGGTGTTGGGGAAGGGGGGAAATGTTTCTTCCTCTCCCAAAGCCTCCCTAGCCTCGAGTATGATGTCTATCAAACCCTCTGAAGTGTCAAAGCCTCCTTACTGCTCTCAGTGGCGGCCCTACCATTAGGCCAACTGAGGCAGAGGCCTCAGGTGGCACATGGAATGGCATCTCGCTCCTTTCCACCCCTCACACAGTCTGTGATCTGGCATCTCCCCCCACCCTTCCTTCCTTCCTCTACTCCCTTGCCCGAATCTACCTTCTTTTCTTGTTTTCCAAAAGTCATTGGCAACAGCAATTCCCATAGGCTGCCCTGCTGCCGGCACTGCCTCTTCTCTCTACTGCAGCCCGCCTCTTTAACATAACTTCCTGTTTCCTCAGAGGTGAGCCACAGTAGAGAAAAGAGGCCAGTGCTGGTGTCAGGGCAGCCTATGGGAATCACAGCTGCTGCTGACTTTTGGAAAACAAGAAAAGAAGGTAGATTCGGAGAAGGGCATTGAGGAAGGAATGGGGAGATCCCAGACCATGAACAGGGGGGAGGAGAGGGAGGAAGAGAACGAGAGAGTGTGAACGGAGAGATGTTAGACTCAAGGGGGGGCAGCAGAAGCAGCATCTCATCCATTGCCTCAGGCAGCTGATTGCCTTGGGCCGCCCTGACTGCTCTGATGGCTCAAGATTGAGCATAGTGTTTCTCTCCCCATTCACGGCTTCTTCAGATCTGTTGCCAGCAGCATCTGCATCAGAAGAGGAACTGTTTAAAAAATCAGAGGCAGTTCCCCAATTACTGTGGTGGTTGATGATTAGAGTGCCCTGGGTGTGGGGGAGCAGCAGGAAACTGTGCTGGGTCTTTCAGCTTGTACTGGTGCCAAGAAATTACCTGTTGCTTTAATTTCCACTCCTTAATAACCTTGAGAAGTTTGCCTTTGGATGGGACAGCTCCAGATTCTATACATCACGATAATGATAATATTCAGAATAAAGATGATGGGGTCGATATTCAAAGCGATTTAACTAGCCAGAAAAGACTCCTGGCCAGTTAAAAAAAAACATGTGTGGGGCTATCTACTGATATTCATTGACACTTAACTGGTTATGGCTGCTGACTATCACCACAGACTGCTAAACTCTAAAGGATGCTCTTTGTAGAATAGCATTGAATGCCAAATCCAGTGCTCAACTTTGAGTGCAAGGACTTGCACCTGCTGAAATCTGGTATAAATCCTGGCATGCAAGTTCGGCACCGATCCTCGCTATTCTGTAACATTGCACGCATATTTTGTGAATGCCTCTGATCTGCCCATGCCTCTCCCATTGACACGCCTCCTTTTTGAGTTGCCCGCGATCCAATTTAAGTGCCCATTGTTACAGAACAACACACAGCCAGATCGGCATCCAACTCATATAATTAGACCAATTAAGTGCTTGTTAACTTAAATAATTGAATCATTGGAGCCCACTGACTAATTGTTGCACCCAAATTTGTGTGACCTTTATAGAATCCAGGGACACTGTGTAGTTATTTTTTTTTTTAAGGGATACTAATCAGGGACCATCTGTTTAAAAAATGTCTACATCAGAGACAGGCACCACCTCCATTGAATGCAAATCTATTTCATACATGTTCATTGTGGATATCCTGGGACCCTGATCTGCCTTTGGCATTCAAGGACTAGATTTGCCTGTCCCTGATCTACATGATAGAGCAAGCCAGGGGCGTAGCTAGGTGGGGCCACGGAGGCTTGGGCCCCCGCAGATTTAGCCCTGGCCCCCCCCCTGCTTTCACCCCTGCCGCCGATCCCTCCCCCTGCACATTCGGACCCCCCTCTTGCCACCGCCAACCCTCCCCCACTGCTGCCGTCAGGTATTTTTGCTGGCGGAGGTCCCCAACCCCCGCTAGCCAAACTCCTCTTCAGCGTCGGTCTCCGGCGCATTGCTGGTCTGGATTCTGTTTCTGTGAATCCTGAAGTCCTGCACAAATGTGCAGGACGTCAGGACTCACAGAAATAGAATCCAGATCAGTGAACACGCTGGACTCGGAGATCGGCGCTGAAGGGGACTTTGGTTGGCGGGGGTTGGGGACCCTCGCCAGCAAAGGTAACTGGCGGTGGCGGGAGAGGGTTGGCGTTGGTGGGAGGGGGGGTCAAAAGGGACAGGGGAGGGGTGGCAGTGCCAGAGGGGGTCAAAAGTGGCAGGGGGGGTCAGCGGCACTGGGGGGGTCTAAAATGTGCCCCTCACCTCGGGATCTGGACCCCCATCCTGCCAAAGTCTGGCTACGCCCCTGGAGCAAGCATGTACAAAGTGTGTTTCCACCAGCTCTTCGTTTGGACACTGATAGGGACTGAATCAGTGCATGTGTTGAATCTACATACATTGTTTTCATCCCTCAACCTAAACCTGTGCCCTGCCCCATTTCCTTCCTCCGATGGACACTTCTTCATAATCTGGCTAATAGTGCAAGGGTTAGGACAGTCTGCATGTCCTGTTAGCTGCTATGAAAGGCAAATTTCAACCAAGGCACTCTATCCGGCTATATCCCTTCAAAAATTCTCCTCCCTGTTGACTTGGAAGCAAAAGAGAAACTCATTTCTGCCAATTTGTTTGAAAGAGAAAGCAGATCCCATCTGTTTCAACAAATGAACATTTGTTTTATCTGTTAAGTAGCAATTTGTGCAAAAATGAGAGCAAGATGTGTGTTTCTGTAGCTGGTGGAAGTATTTCGGCCTGTAGTCTGTATGCCCTGAGGAACTGAGTATACGGGAGCTCCACTGCAGGGAGTTCGATTCCCACTTCAGGCACAGGCAGCTCCTTGTGACTCTGGGCAAGTCACTTAACCCTCCATTGCCCCATGTAAGCTGCATTGAGCCTGCCATGAGTGGGAAAGCGCAGGGTACAAATGTAACAAAAAATAAATAAAGATTCAATTGACTGCTTGCATTTTTGTTATGTTGTTGTGAGTTAAGTTTCGAAGCCTGATGTACATGAAGAGTTCAGTAAGCTGTAGAGATTCCTAGGAGTCAACACCAAACAGCCCATACCAACAAAAAGACATCCCATTAAAATAATGATAATATATTGCATAATGTATTTATGACTGAGAAGGTGGGGATGTGCTGAGGATCAGTAGAAATATAGAGAATTGGAAATAATTGCAGAATTCTTTGACTGTATCTGGTCCTGTTTAGTTTGAGGTCTTTTATTACCCAGCAAGCAGCCAGACACAGATATGCAAGTGAGTGTTTTTTCTTTAACTCAGAGCAGCTAGGGCCCTCAGTCATTATTTAGTAAATATGATTCGCTATATCATACACCGCAGAACCAGAAGGATGCACATTTCCATCATTAGCTGTCACGGCTGATGTCCTGCATTAAGAAAAGAAAAACAATTCTGCAGCCATTGTATCCTTCCAAGCACTTGCTCCATAATTCTTTCTATAAACTAGTGCACTCAAATTTCTGAAAAGCGTGCAAATGTGTGCACGCAAATTCTGCAAGAGTCAGTTGTGCATGCAACTTAATTCAATGATAAGGCTGTAATTGGATCGAATTAGCCCCAATTAGCAGTTATCCCCTGGATTCTATGTGGAGGGGCATAATCGAACGCGAACGCCTATCTCCATGGGCGTCTATGTCCGAAAATGGGTACGTGAAGAGGTGAGACAGACCGTATTTTCGAATAAATGGACGTTTTACAGCTGGGTGTTTGTTTTTTTAGTGATAATGGAAACTAAAAACGCCCAGCTCAAAAACGTCCTAATCCGAGCCATTTGGTCATGGGAGGGGCCACGATTCGTAGTACACTCGCCCCCCTGACATGCCAGGACACCAATTGGGCACCCTAGAGGTCAGTGTGGTGGACTTCAGACAACACTCCCACATGCATAGCTCCCTTACCACGGGTGCTGAGCACCCAACCCCCTCCCCCAAAACCCACTACCCACAAATGTACAACACTACCATAGCTCTTAGGGGTGAAGGGGGCACCTACATGTGGGTACAGTGGGTTTTGCAGGCCTCCCATTTACCAGTACAAGTGTTACAGGTAGGGGGGGATGTGCCTGGGTCCACCTGGCTGAAGTGCACTGCGGTACCCACTAAAAGTGCTCCAGGGACCTGCATACACGCAGGCCTCTAGGACTTGTTGCTGCTATATAACATTGGCACACCAGTTGACACCTGAAGACTAATCTCTCCGAAAATGTCCTTTATTGGAATAAGCACACTTACTCACAGTTAACTGCAGATCAGAGGTTGTGCCCCACTGGCAATGAGTCTCCCTGGTACTGAGATGAGCAGTAGGTCAGAGCTGTCAGAATGGTGTACAATGCCCTCTTTCAGCCACATTCAAGGTAAGAACTAAGTTCTGTAACTTGGCTAACACGTGAAAGGGAACTAAAACTGGCTTACAAAAATGACCACTACCTCATGGACTACCGGAAACAAAACAGGGCACACTCTGACCCAGTAAGCAGGGGGAAAAGCATCATGGGAGTATAGCCTACCAACTACCAACATCGTGAGCATTTGCCACAAGCTACTGGAATCACGGAGCCCAATACCCTGCACCCACCACAATGCATTGCTGATGTGACTCTGCAGTGCGCATAACAGAAAAGGTGTCACACTCACCCAAGAGTCACATCAGAACCATGGAAAGGCTGTCACAGGATAGAACACATTCTGCTGTCATAGAGGTGGGTACGGCATTAGAGGCTGGAAAAAAAGTTTGTAAAGTGGGGGTTTTTTGGTGGGAGGGGGTTAGTGACCACTGGGGGAGACCGGGGAGGTCATCCCCGATTCCCTCCAGTGGTCATCTGGTCAGTTGGGGCACTTTTTTGGGACCTGTTCATGAAAAAAAACGGTCCAAAAAAAGTGACCCAAAATCACGGTCAAAACGCCTTTTTTTCGATTATCAGCTAAATACGCCCATCTCTTCTCGGCCAATAACCATGCCCCAGTTCTGCCTTCACCACGCCTCCAACACGCCCCCATCAACTTTACCCGTTTCCATGACGGATTGCAGTTGGAAACGGCTTTCGATTATACTGATTTGGGCGCCCACGGAAGAAAGACGCCCATCTCCTGATTTGGGTCGCAATATAGGTGTTTTTCTCTTTCGATTATATGCTGGATAGTACACTAAGATTTAGGTGCCAAAATTGGCACAGATTCTATAACACCGCGCATAACTTAATTGGATTAACAAGCTAATGAGTGCCGAGATCAGCACTTAACAGGCAATAATGAGCACTAATTGGCACTGATTAGAATTTAGGTGCACAACTCGCTAAGCTTATCCTGTAATGATGTGGGCTGAACTTTTAATGCATGGAGGCAAAAAGGGGTGTGGTTATGGGCGGGGAAATGGGCGTTTCATGGGCGTTCCAAAATTTAGGTGCCTAGTTATAGAATATGAGCCAGTGCATCTAAATCTACATGCTGAAACAGATATCAGCGCTTAAATATCAACTAAGCATCTTCTACTATTGGCGTGTAAATCTAGGTGCCGATTATAGAATATGCTTAGTCGGCATCGATTTTTTGTTTTAAGCACCATATATAGAATCTTCTCCTATATGCATAACTGTCTCAGTCGCTATTGTATAAGTTGCGTTCTTATATTCCAGAGCATGTAACTTCAAGGCGTGTGGGCCTGGGAGGGGCATGGACAGGTCAGGGATGTGTCAGGCAGTTATGTGCACAGGTTATAGAATTCTAACATTTAGGCATCTAAGTGCCTAAAGTTAGACACATTCACACCAGCCATTGACCTAAAGTTTTGCACGTAAATGCTAGTATTCTATAATAGTAGTTTCATGCCCAACTGCTGTTACAGAATTTGCACTTAGCATGCGTAATGCCAGCACCTACATTTCAGCAACCTTTTAAAAATTTACCCCTTGATATTTAACCATGGTGTTTTAAAGAAATCCTGGCCCCTGTTGTTCAATATAATCCAGATATTCAGTGCTGGTACCCGGCTCTCAGCTGACGCTGAATATCTGGAACTGGCACTGACTGGCTACACTATCCAGTTTGCAGTGGTATTCAAGCTGCTCACTGGAGAAAGTTAGGACACTCTTTTAGCCAAATACCTCAGCTAACTATGTGGCTCCGCCCAAGACCAGCCCCCAGCCTGCCCCACAGACAGTCAGAGGAAATATTCAGTGATACTATCCGGTTAGTGCCGATGAATATGCCTCTGGCCAGAAATTATCTGGTTAGCAGCACATAGAATTTAGGGTTAGATATAAGATACTTTTATTGGTTTTTAAAGTTCTAATGGATTTAATGCTACAAGCCTTTCACTTACATAACCCAACAACATCTTTAATGTCAGCATCATTGAAGGAGTTAGATGTGCCTTCCTTCAGGATGATCCAATTGGAGGAATGTAGGTCCTCAGTTTTCTATGCCATTGGACCCTTTTTTATGGAATGATCTCCCTTTGACATTGAGAGTGAATGATAAGCTTGATCAGTTGAAGAAAGCTTAAAAAAAACTCATTTATATCAGAGTGTTTTTAATATGTTCATTTGAAGGGTTAAAGTAAGTGAAGAAGGGGAGAGTGACAGGTCCAGTTTGATGTCTAGATGATGATTTAATGTAAAATGTGGTTTGATAATGTAATTGTTGTTATCCTGTGAATATTTTGTATATATGTTATTAACCACTTAGAAAGGTAGATTAAGTGGTCTATAATTTTTAAAAAATAAATAAATGCCATTGAATATTGATTCATAATGAAACAAAATATTTACAAAAACGAGAGGGGTAAATCATGAAATAGGTATGCTGACATTTTGGTCACACTAGGCTATATTTAATTAATTAATTTATTTGTTTGTTGCATTTGTACCCCACATTTTCCCACCTATTTGCAGGTTCAATGTGGCTTACATAGTACCGTCAAAGGCGTTTGCCCAGTCGGTGGATAACAAATACAAAGTTGTATAGTGATCATATGAGGTATAAGTGGAGGGTTGGAATGGATGAAGATTGCGTGTTGTCCTGTTCGATCATAGTCATGCTGTGTTGATAGGTGAGGAGGGTTACGTGGGGTCGTTGGGGTAGGCCTTTTTGAAGAGGTTGGTTTTTGGTGATTTCCTGAAGTTCAACTGGTCGTGGATTGTTTTCACTCTATAAAATATCCCCAAAACACAAAGGATAGGAATGTGGGACTAAGTTCAATAAATGGTGCCTAAAGAATCGGCACTGAAAAAAATAGAGCTTAGCGCTGTTCTATCAACGGCGCTCAAAGTTAGGCACCGTTTATAGAATAGTACTTAGCACCGGGAACCGTGACTACTTTTAGGTACGACCATTTATATCGATTAAACCATGGTGTAAATTCCTGTGCCTAAATTAGGTGCAGATCCCCTTTATTCTTTATGCGCATAAATGTTAATTAATGCCAATTAGTACCGATAATTGATAGTGCCCAATTATCGGTGCTAACTGGCTTGTTAGTCAATTAAATGGCAAATGCCCAAATTTATCCACACAATGTTTTGCGCCATTTATAGAATTGGGGGGATGATTAGGTGCGAATGGATTGGGAAGAGGAGTCAGTTACAATGGAAAGGCAAGACGAAGAAGAAGAAAAGGAAGGTTGGGTCTCATTAGTTTGTTTCTGTATACCAAACTTAGGAGTCTTTTTACTAAGCTGCAGTAAAAAGTGACCTTAGTGTACCTTTACGCAGGTCTTTCCTGCAGGCTAAGGCCATTATTACTGCAGCAGTAAAATAGCCAGGTTTCCATTATTTGAATTAATGACCATGTGCCAATGCTTCAAAACCTAACTGAACTTTCCACACAAAAAAAGAGAGTAATCTTAAAATGAATAGTGGAAAATATTTATTGTTGCAATCAAATAAACAGTATCCTTACATCTTTCACAATAAATAACAGAGGGAAAAAAGTCCTTTAAAAATGCTGGTGGTGCTAATACTTTTTTTTGAAAAAGCATCCACTATGGCTGTAAATCATCATTGGCCAAAACTTCCAACTTTTTATAAATTTCCTTGAATTTCATAAGTTATCAGAATGTGATCATGAAAATGTGCTCAGTGACATTCAAAATGAAAAGAGCACACTTTCTACAAACTCAATGGGGCCCATTTCGCTGTCGCTTTTTCAAGGGAGCAGGTGTGTGTTCTGCCTGTAAAACAAAATCACGTCGGCAACATACAACATACAAAGACTGAACTCTCAAAAATAAACTTTGCAAAACTTGCCAATTAACGTGCAGCCATTTAACAAATTATCATTTGAGCAGTTACTGACACCTATTTTATAGGTGATAAGTGCCCATCCAATAATTCTGCGCTATTTAGCTCATCGTAATATAAATGTGCTGATTAGCGCAGAAACACCTGCTCTCCAACCCCAGCCACACAACCTCTCTTGTGCATGCAGATTGGGATCTTACCGCAGGACACCTGAGCGCGTCTCCTGGTAAGCGCTTTTAAGCCACGGTAATTGCAGCTCAGTAAAACAGGGCCCCTTAATGATGCTTAGCCCTCGGAATAATTATCAGCAAACAGCTTTGCTAAGTGGGAAGCTTACTGTACATGGAATTGGTAAAATGCTAATTCCCAGCCCTGGTGCTGCTAGAAACAGTGCTGCAGAAAGCTTCAATGAAATCAATTCATCACTGGACAGTGGGAGTCTGTCCTTGTTAATCAGATAACTTCCCTAAGAAAGAGAGGCAGATGCAGTCTAAAGGGTCACACGTCATACACAGTGTGTCTGACAAAATACAGAAAGCAATACTGGAATGCCACCCAGAATAAGAATATGTTGAAAGGAATCTGTACATTAACATGTTGCTAACTGTTGTAATTGAAACGCTATTAAAAACACCGCTGTCCTTCCTCTTCGAATGAGTGGGATGACCTCACTATGGACCCTGCTAACATGGGTAATTCAAGTCCACTAAAAACACAGCTGCCTTCCTTTGTGACAGGGATGATCTTATTATGGACTCTGCTAATGTGGTGATTGCAAGGCCACTAAAACCACAGCTGTTCTTTCTTTGTGAGAGGGGTGTTCTCACTATGGGATCTGCTAATGTGGTAATTGCAGGGCTACTAAAAACATCTGTCCTCCCTCTTCTTTTGACCTCACTGTGGATTCTGCAGTTCAAATGCACATGCCAGTTGTCAAACATCTCTCTCTATATAAAAGGCAAAACCAACGTTCTATGAAGCCTCCAGCCGGAAGTGTGAAGGGGGCGAGATATCCGGTTTCCCTATGAGTGTCTGCCCCGCCCTCTCTGTAACACAGTCAGTGAAGGAAAACAACAGAGCACGAAATCAAATCGCTGGCTCTGTAACAGTGAAGGACTCAGAGGGGGGAGGGGAGAGAGGCAGAGGGCAGGGATACACACACTCCCACATGCACACAGAAGAAAACATTGCTAGCCCCCGTTTCATTTGCATCAGAAACGGGGCTTTTTTACTAGTAGTAACATAGTGGATGACGGCAGAAAAAGACCTGCACAGTCCATCCAGTTTGCCCAAAAAGATAAACTCATATGTGCTACTTTTTGTGTATACCTGAACTTGATTTGTTTCTGCCATTTTCAGGGCACAGACCGTAGAACTCTGCCCAGCACTAAGCCCGCCTCCCACCACCGGTTCTGCCACCCAATCTTGGCTAAGCTTCTGAGGATCCATTCTTTCCGAACAGGATTCATTTATGTTTATCCCATGCATTTTTGAATTCCGTTACCGTTTTCATCTCCACCACCTCCTGCAGGAGGGCATTCCAAGCATCCACCACTCTCTCTGTGAAAAAATACTTCCTGACATTTTTCTTGAGTCTGCCCCCCTTCAATCTCATTTCATGTCCTCTAGTTTTACCGCCTTCCCATCTCCTGAAAAGGTTCGTTTGCAGGGTATACATGTTCAGGTCAGCAAGTCTCTCCTCATGCGTCTTGTAATGCAAATCCCATACCATTCTCGTAGCTTTTCTTTGCACCGCTTCAATTCTTTTTGCATCCTTGGCAAGATACGGCCTCCAAAACTGAACACAGTACTCCAGGTGGGGCCTCACCAACGTCTTATACAGGGGCATAAACACCTCCTTTTTTCTGCTGGTCACACCTCTCTCTATACAGCCTAGCAACCTTCTCGCTACGGCCACCGCCTTGTCACACTGTTTCGTCGCCTTCAGATCCTCCGATACTATCACCCCAAGATCCCTCTCCCCGTCTGTACATATCAGACTCTCACCGCCTAACGCATACGTCTCCCAAGGATTTCTACTCCCTAAGTGCATCACTTTGCATTTCTTTGCATTGAGTTTTAATTGCCAAACCTTAGACCATTCTTCTTATGATGGTACAGTGAGAGACAATATTTAGCCTACATTTTTGAAGGTGCCTCTGTTTTATCTAGAAGTGCTCACTATTATGTATGAAATGCTATACTGGGTGACAACCATTGGTGCATTCAGCACAGTATCTGATCTCCAACAGTGCATGTTCTGGATTAATTGGAAGTATCCAGCAAACACTCACAGGGAGATCTGTTCCATATTGCTCACTCTCAGAAGAGAATGTAATCCACATATTCTACATATTCCTCCCCTTCACACTTGACTCATAATGCCACGTTCCCCTCTGCATGCTGCCGCTGGCTGTATGGGCCCAAGAAACAGGAAGTTACCACTTGATGTTAATTTTAAATTGATATGCAGCCCTAAATATTTGTAAACCACTTTGGTTGCACCAACAGAAAGGCAGTATATCAACCCTTTCCCCTTTACTGGCTATTTTGTGGGCAGTCCAGGTGCAAAGTTAATACTTATATAGTTAAGGGCTGATAGAACTTAACTGGGTAAGTTAACTGGACCAGTTTCACTTAGACAGTTACTTGCTGAATATTGAACTTAACTGCATAAGAGATAGCTGGCCATACATAACTAGATATTCAATTTGTGCCCGGACATGGCCTTCCATTGAATAACCAGCCATAATGCCAGTGGCTGCCGACTGAACATTTAACCCAATGTTTTCTTAACAAAAAAAACACTGCTTATGTGTTTGCTTTATCTTCTTTTGTACTGAGTATTTCCTGAACCATTCAACCTACATTAGCTAAATTTGTAGGACAGGTATATAAGCTAGAGAGACTGAAATAATGTTTTCCAATAGAACTTATTGATCTACCACAAAATTAAAAAAGAAAACGAAAATCAACTTTTCCATTCAGCAGTTTCTCAGTTCACGCAGCATCTCCTCATAAATTAGACCATAAAATTAGAATCCTGAATATTGATACCAAGACCATCTTATTCACAAAAGCTCTTATATAATATTTGCCCCTTTAGCCCTGAAGGCAGGCCTGATCCTAGGAGTAGTCAAACACTGTTGCTTCCTTTCCCAGTTTATTCATAAATAAATATTCAAACAGCACTCACTGGTCTTAGCACAGATTCCTAGGGCATTCCACTATTCATTTCTTCCCATTAGGAGACCTGCATGTAATCTTTTCTGGATCCTATTTTTAAACCAGCTATAAACCCAAAATAGGACATTGCTTTGTATCCCTTGACTTTATCATAAGGATACAAGCATTGCCATACTGGGACACACTGAAGGTTGACCAAGCCCAGTATCTTGTTTCCAACAGTGACCAATCCAGGTCACAAGTACCTGGTGTGATAAACACAGGACTGTCCTACCCTGAGGAGGCTGCCAGAGGGTGCTTTCCTAGGGAAAACACTGGAAAATGCTCTGATCTGGTCACTAGAGGGAGCCAAAAGGGGTACTCCAGTGGAATGACCTAAAGGGATAGCTAGGGCGTGCTCCTAGTATAGGACCTTCCCTGCCCTGAGGAGGCCGCCAGGGGGTACTCTCAGACTAGAAGGTTCTGGACTCTTCCAGAGCTAGGAGGAGGAGCCTGGAAAGGGAGTGGTGACCTATTCTCAGTCCTATAAAGAGCACTTCCAGGAGGAGCTGAGAGGAGAGGAAATGGGGACCTGAATGGATGGAGCCTGGAGGAGAAGGGAGAGACCTCCTGGAATCTGAAAGAGGATACCTCTAAACACCAAGAAGGTACTTACCTTGCTATGGATATTGTAGTGATGGAGCCAATAACTATTCTAGAAGCCCATGTGGAAGGAACCTTGGGCCAGAGGAAATTGCATACTAATTGAACTGGACTAACAGCCATGGGGTCGAGGACAGGACTGTAAAGTTACAGTGAGAGTGGAAAGTCCTAAACAGGGGAGGAGGCATAAGTGGGCTCTGTTGAGGAAAGCCAGAGGAACTGTTGGTGGAAAGAAGTTGTTCCTCACAAGACAGGATCCGGGATGCTAATAGAGTGGATTTGCATCTGGTGTAGCTAATTTGCATATTTGTTAAAGCCAAGAAACAGGTGTTATATTCCCTAGAAAGGTGATAGGGGGTGCCTCAGGGGTACCAGAGATGTGACCTGTTTCCCAATTATGTTTCACAGAAGGATTCTTAGAAATGATGACATGAGGAATGGTCACCCTGAGGTGAAGGAGGAGCCCAACTGATGAGACTGAGATTACAGGCTGCCATAGAGGAGAACTATCTCTGAGTCTTTCTTAGAGGCAAAGCTTTAGTGACCCCTAACTGCAGGCTTGTAATACTGGACAGGAGCCACCAGGGGGTCCTCAGCACATGAGATTACCAGTGGGGGATTACACTGGCAAAACCCCAAAAGAGTAAAACAGATTTTACATTACATTACACCCTGCACTTTTATACTGCATCTGCCTCCAGTTCTGAGCAGTTTACATCAAATGCCTTTTGAGAATCCAGATCCATAATATTGACTGGTTCACCTTTATCCACATGTTTACTCATCCCTTCAAAGAAATATAGTAGATTGGTGAGGCAAGGTTTCCCTTGACTAAATCCATCTTGGTTTTGTCTCATAAAACCATTTAGAAACATAGAAAAATGTTGATAGATAAAGACCATATGAACTACCCAGTCTGCATGTCCATGCCATCTACTCCCCCATCAATCCTTTCGAGATCTTATGTACTTGTCCCAAGCTCTCTTGAATTCAGATACTGTTTTCATCTCCATTTCTATTTGTAATGCTAATCATTTTGTTTTCAGAATGGTATCTATCATTTAGCACTGATATCATACCTGCCAATCTAGAGTTTGCTGGATCACCCTTGGGGCCCCTTTTATAAAATGATGTTACACTGTCACCATCCAATCCCTAAGTGCTGTATCTGGTTTTAATGATAGATCACAAAATTATTAGTAATAAGGCTACAATTTAATTTTTGAATTATTTTAGAACTCTGGGGCATATGCCATCCGATCCTGGTCATTTCCTACTTTAGTCAATATTGTGGAGTTACATCTTCCAGGGTTACTGTCAGAGCCAGTGCAAAAGCACTGGGTACCCTTGGTGAACCTTCAGTGTTACACCTCCTCCCCCCTCCAAAATAACTTTCAGGCTTCTAACCTGCCCCCCCCCCCCCCCCCAACCAAAACTTTGATAACTTAACTGAACAATCTTGATCATCCTAACACCACACTCATGCTTTGGCTGCAGTTGCTTCTTGCCACCCCCACCCCCTTAAAACCGCTACTCTACAGGACTACCTAGTCTAATGGTCAAGGTGGCACAGGCCACTGTGATTTCCTTGAGTTCATCTGAATCGTCATCATCACAAAATGTTTCTGATGTTATCCCCCTGACATCGTCCTCACTAAAGACCAATAGCAAATAATTCATTTAGGGACCAATAGCCAGCAATTTTTAAAACAAACGACCGTCAGAATTAAAATTCCCAGTTGCAGCACACATTGGTTAGAAGCAGCATTCAGGCCACTAACCAGATAACCAACCAGATAAAGTTAGGGTGTAGCCCTTTTGCTGTCCTAATTTTCTCTGGTTTGTTGTCCATTTAACAGACTGAATACAGCCACCTCTGGTTCCACCCAAGCTCTGCTCATTGGTCACCTCTGCATTGTCTGGATAGTGCAGAGGCAAAGGACATATTTAGTGGCACTCTCGCCAGCACTTTTCCAGTTAGCAACTCCTGCTGAGCCACCAGACAAAGCCAGGGCCGTGCCAACCCAGTAAGCGAGGTAAGCATGGCAGGAGGGCGCCGACCTCTGGAGGGCGCCACCGCAAGATGCTTACCCTCGAGCCGGCGCCCCGTATAAGAGGCTTGGGGAGGCTAAGCCTCCCCAGCCCAACCTAACCTTCCCCTTGCTGCTACCCCCTGCCCCGCCGCCCAAACGCGGGGCTGCCTGGCACTGCAGCCAAGCAGCTCTCTGAGGTTTCCTCCGATCCTTCCCGCCCTCATCCAAGCTTCCCGATGACAGCCCTCCTCTCTCTGTCCCCCCCCCCCCCCCCACCCCCGGCGCGTGTTTAACTGTTTTACTTACTGGCAGCGAGTGATGACGGCAGTGATGATGAAGAAAGCACTGCGGGCTCCTCCAGCTTCTCCCTTCCCTTCCCTCACACGTGTCCCGCCTTCTGCGATGACATATTTCCTGTTTCCGCGAGGGCGGGACACTGTGTGACGGAAGAGAAGGGAGAATCTGGAGGAGCCCGCAGTGCTTTCTTCTTCATCACTGCCATCGCCACTCACTGCCAGTAAGTAAAACAGTTAAACACGCACCGGGGGGGGGGGGGGGGGAACGGAGAGAGGAGGGCTGTCATCGGGAAGCTCAGCTGAGGGCGGGAAGGATCGGAGGGTAGGGGCACCGACTAATAGGCTGCAGGGGGGCACAAGAAACCCTAGGCTTGGCCCTGAGACAAACCTTGGGTTCTTAAACTGACTGACAGGATAACTCTGGTGGCATCTCACAACATTGCAGCTAGTTGTGATAATTTACCCCAGTGCATCACAGGCTTTCTGTCAACTGCATTTATTTAGCCTGCGTGTGCCTTCCTGATGATGAAGTCATTATCTGCTGTAAGGTGATGCAGTTTCAGACTGGCAGTGCCATTTTTACCTTGGTAGAAGATGTTCATACCTATGCTGTCTGTCTTTTAGAAGCACCGTGGTTCTTGAGGTACTTATGACTAGTCTCTTCTGTTTTGTGGATAATCTCAAACAGTAAAACCATACAGAGGGTCAGCTCGTCTGCATTAGTGAGCTGGTAAATTATGCAGAATATTGCCAATTCTTGTGCATGGCTTCTCATGCTTGTTTGAATGGGGTGGTAGAGTGGCATTGCACTGTGTGGTACATCATTAGGGCTGATGGATACAGCATATATTGTGGACTCTACTCTTCTTGACCTTTTCCCTTCTATTCCACACGGATGTTTTTCACAGTAAGTCACTAATTGCCCCATTTGTTGCAGAAAGTGCTTTTTATGCATCTGCACATTCACGGTTACCAGAAACATCACCCTTTCATCAGTTCTGCATGGTCTATAGGTATCCATGACCACAGGAGTCTGTGGAGACATATTAACTTTCTGTCTGCACTACATACCGATCAATATCACTGTCTGAGTCTCAGCCTCTTACTTCTGTGTTATATTTTAACAAGTAATTTTATTTATTTATTTATTTTCAACACTTGATATACTGCAAGTGATCCCAGAGGCAATTATGCAGTTTACAATTTCTATCACTGGTATTTTGCACTGACCCTAATGGTCTCACCACCTAAGTTATATATTGTACCTGGGGCAAGTGACTTGCCCAGGGTCAGCCGGAATTACAGAGGGAATTGAAGCTGGTTCCTCAGGATCTCAGCCCGCTGCTGATCATCAGACTGCAGTGGGAATCGAACCCGATTCCCCAGATCTGCAACCTGCTGTACCATTAAGCCACTCCTCCACTCTTCATTCCATTCATTATAGAAGATGCATCAAGCTAAGTCAGACCAAGGGTCTTTCCGGTCCAATATCCTGTTTCCAACATTGGCCAGTCCAAGTCACTAGAAAGTGCCTCGCTGACTCCTAAACAGTACATAAGCACATAAGCACCGCCATACTGGAAAAAGACCAAGGGTCCATCAAGCCCAGCATCCTGTCTCTGACAGTGGCCAGTCCAGGCTTCAACAGTAGATCCATTCTTTGTTGCTAACATCTGGGAGTAAGAAATGGCTTTTCCAAAGTCCACTTGGCTAATAAGTTTTTATGCACTTTTTTTTACATACTTTGTCCAATTTGATATAATTCATGGAGTATCCTCTATACCTATATTTCCATGTGCTTCCCTTCATGATTTCATATATCTTTATCAGATCCCCTCTCAGCTGTCTCTTCTCCGAACTGAAGAACTATAAGCTGTTTTTCCTCTCTTCATAAGGGAGTTGTATCCATAATGCTTTGAAGAACATTGTTAGCATTAACAAAGGACATAAATTAATTCCTTGTTTCTTATTTATTTATTAGTATGTATTTACCGCCTTTTTGAAAGAATTCACTCAAGGTAGTATACAGTAAGAATAGATCAAGCATGAGCAATAGGCAATTACAGCAGTAAAAATATTCAAATAATACAAAGTATGGCATAGTATACTGCTTACAATGTCAACACTCTAATGTCACTCTATATTTGTTTCTTCACCGGAGGAGGCTTTCGCCCCACGGAGCTATGTAAGCCACATTGAGCCTGCAAATAGGTGGGAAAATGTGGGGTACAAATGTAACAAATAAATAAAACACAATACGTAATAGAACATTTTAATTGATAGTGAAGGGTATAAGCAAAGGTGGAACATATAGATAGGCACTTCACAAGCAATAATGAGCAACAACTGGCAATAATTAGAATTTATGCGTGGAAATCGCTAAGCATATTCTGTAAAGAATTGCACCTAAATTGTAAAGTGCACAGTTCAAAATAAATGTGCATAGTTTAAAAGGGGCATGTTTATGGGCATTTCATGGGTGTGCCAAACTTTCTGTGTATAATTACAGAATACAAGTCAGTGCACCTAAATCTACCTGCACAGATTTATACCAGGCTTTTATTGGCGTAAATGGGCACATGTAGATTTAGTCATAACGGTATCAACTAAGTGTTTCTTTTCCCACATTATGCGCATTATTTATTTGCTGCATTTGTATCCCACATTTTCCCATCTCTGCAGGCTCAATGTGGCTTACATTATGCCGAAATGGCGGTAACCATTTGCGGAGAGAAGAGTTCACTGTTTTTGCAACATGGTTTAGTAAAAGGCTCCTGTTGTTTGTAAAATGCTGAACATTAAATATAATTAAATCAAATCAGATCAAATTACTTATTTGGCCTTCACCTCTATGCACCACTTTGAAAATGATTTATATTACACTAGCCATATGTAAGAATTTGAATTAAATTAAAAGTATGCTTTTTAAATTCATATATATCTGTATCATATTATGAGATGGAATTCTAAGAATCCTTTATTTTCATTTTATTTTGTAATTTTTCATGAGCTGGAAGGGGAAATGGATTTATGTTTACTACTGAGTGTTAAAAAATACTTTAACTTTTGCTTGCAATCTCGTGCATTAACTTATTTTTAATGCACCTTGAGCACTACATTTTGTGTTAGCTTGTCTTTAGTAAACAAGTCCAGTACACCACCAGAAAAGAAACAAAAATGAAAAAAAAGGGGGTGAGGAGACCAATCAGATTCTAACACAAGAGCAACATTTAATAAAGTCAAAACAATGAACTCCATAAAATCAAAACTATGGATGCGATGCAGTGCTGCATTTTAGCACACAAAGCACCTGCCTCAGGAGTCAAATCAGTTCAATTAGATGCAGGGCCGGTGTTAGGGGGGGGGGGGGCAAACATGGCAACTGCCCTCGGATCCACAACTCCCAGGGCAGTGGCGTAGCCAGTATGGGGCCACGGTTGACTGGGCCCCCGTAGATTTGCCCCTGGACCCCCCTGCCAACGACCCTTTCGACCCCCCTCCCGCCGTCGCCTACCTTTGCTGGCGGGGAACCCCAACCCCGCCAGTCGAGCCGAGGTCCTCTTCTTCCCAATCCTGCACAAGGCTTCGTTCTAGTCTGACGTCCTGCACGCACAACGTGCTGGACGTCAGACTAGAACGAAGCCTTGCGCGGGATTGGGAAGAAGAGGACCTCTGCTCGGCTGGCGGGGGTTGGGGTCCCCCGCCAGCAAAGGTAGGCGATGGCAGGTTGGCGATGGCAGTTGGCGGCGGGAAGGGGGTCAAGAGGGTCGTCGGCAGGGGGGTCAAAGTTGGTGGTGGGGGGTTTGGCAATGGCAAGGGGGTCAAAGTTGGAGGCGGGGCGTTCAACAATGGTGGGCAGAGGGCGGGGGGTCGGTGGTGCCGGGGGGGGGGGGGCTAAAATGTGCCCCTCACCTCGGGCTCTGGACCCCTCTCCCACCGAAGTCTGGCTACGCCCCTGTCCCAGGGGCCCTGTGGTCCAGACATTTCTTTTCCTTCTCCTCACCACAGTTGTCTCCTCCTCCCTGATCTTCTTTAAAAATGTATTTCCCCCTCTCAGAGGGGTCCTGGCATGGCATCAATCCTCACAAACTGCCTCCGTCTGACCCAAAGCTTTCCTCCTCTGCTCTCTGATGCAATTTCCTGGATCGCAGCAGAGAGGGAAAGCATCAGAGCAGCCGCAGGCAGCTTGTGAGGATGGGTTCCATGCCAGGGTCCCTCTGAGCAGGAAAATACATTTTTAAAAAGACCGCAAGGTGAAGGGAAGGGAGGGAGATGGATCGTGGTGGAGAGAAGGGTAAGAGATGCCCAGACTGCATAGTAGCAATGCAGGTTGGGAGATCGGGGGGATCAGGGGCTCCCTCCTTAATTTCTGCCTGGGTCCCACCATGTCTAAGACTGGTTAATGCGTAAGTGCTATTCCAAATAAAGCAACCACATCCAAAGTAAGGTGCCAATTCTCTCAGATCAACAGATATGAGTGCTAAATAAAATAAACTCAGCTCTGTTTGTTAAACTGTGTTTTTTGAAGAACTAATAAGCATCATGTTTAATTGAGAAAATAAACTTCCTAGACAAATAGTTGAGTTCCTGTTCTCAAGCAAAATCTACTCTTTAAATTTATTTAAATATAAATACTTCTAATAATCCTTACAACCCTTGCCCCAGCAATAAGTGTGACATGAGGGTGTGACAGAGAATGTGGTAACAGCGGTTAGCACATCTAGGTTTAAAAAGGTTTGGACAAGTTCCTGGAGGGAAAGTCCATAGTTTTCTATTGAGACAGACATGGGGAAGCCACTGCTTGCCCTGAGATTGGTAGCATGGAATGTTGCTACTATTTGGGTTTCTGCCAGGCTCATGTGACCTGGATTGGCCACTGTTAGAAACAGGATACTGGGCTAGATGAATCATTGGTTTGACCCAGTATGGCTATTCTTATGTTCTTATGAAGGGCAATTGTTAGTAAACAAGCCCACAAAATCTCTAGTTTCTAAAGGCCTCTTTTAATCAAACAACGCTAGTGGTCCCCGGTGCGGTAATGCCGCCAAACCCATTCATTTATAATGGGCTTCGTTGGCATTGCCACGAGGGAACCGCTAGTGTGGCTGTATAGAAGAGGCCCTAAATTTGGTATACAGTAAGTTCTGTATGTGCAGAATAACCTATAACATGACAGCAGTTGCCATTGTAAGGAAAAAGTAAAAGCAATTCTAAAAAATGTAATTACTGAATAAGAAGCTGTGAGCATACAAAGCACACTGCGTGAACCATCTCTCTAAGAGGGGAGAGGCTCTGTGACCTTATGCCAACCCCTTAAACCATTGAAGTCTAGAGGTAAACATCTTTATACCCTTATGTCAGCCTACCGAGCCATGCATACTGGATTACAGTCAAACTGAAATCCCAGTTTTCAGAGGATAATTGCTCATTCCAGTGTAAAATCATGTTTATACCCTAAGGGAGCTATACAGGCAATGACTTATAAATCCACTGAACCCATTTCCATAAAAACAACGATTACAGCTCACTAACAAATTATCTTCCAAGCCTCTTAAAACTAATGTTCACATTTAGTGTATTCAGTTTCGATTTAGGGAATGGTGTAGAGTACAGTAATAATGGCTGTAATCTGTCTTTTTAAATGAAAGCAATCATATTTGTTATTTAAGAGGGACTGCACATTCAGCTTTGTGCCAAACAAGAAACTAGTCCCCAAGTTCCCAAAAAAGCTTGCAGACTAAGGGCCTTATTGAGCACAAAGATATGGATGCTCACTTTCTAGAGTTTCTCTCATTTCATTTGGCTAGGGTGGTGTTGTTTCAGGGGTTAATATTGTGCAAGCCAAGTGCTGCATTAATACAGTCATCAGATGAAAATGTGCTTTTCAAGACTGCATGTGACAACTAAACACTCCATGGGACTTAGGCAGAAGTTTCCCTCATTAATCCTCTCTCATTTGTTGCAGATCAGCAGAGTACCAGTGTGAGGGACTACCACAAACCAAGCCCTAAGGGGGGAGCAGGCCAAGGCTGTGTTTGGGGGGCTTGCCGAGTCCAAACATAAGGGCTCAGCCTTGCCACTTGAGTTCTGCAGGAAACAAAACCCTGAAAGAAAAGTGTGACGTTGGGTCAGTGGCATAGTCACGGGGAGATCCTGGAGGCCTGAGCCTCCCCACTTTGGGCTCAGGCCCCCTCCAAATTTGTGGCACCAGTTGAATGGCTAGCAGAGATGCCCACACTCTGTTAACCGAAGAGGTTCGCTGCTTGAGCCCATGCCTGTGCTGCCTCAGCAATGAGGAAGTCAGTGGTGTGCTTCAGCTGCTGACATCAGCATTCCTGCACATGCTCAGGCCATGAGCATGCACACCAACGGCTTCCTCGCTGCTTAAGCAGTGCAAGCAGGGGCTCGGCCTGTGAACCTCTTTAGTTGGCAGGACTTGGGCATCCTTGCCAGCAATTGTATGATTTTTGTGGTGGGGGTAGAAGGAGGAGAGCTGAAAGGAAATCTGTGACCCCCCTCAGTCCATCCCTAAGCCCCCCCCCCACAAAAAAAATAGAACTTTCTGGCTATACCCCTGCTTTCGGTAATGGTTTTGCAGAGTCAAACCATTCTTATTGGGATTCAAAGACCTGGAAGGGGATTTGGCTGTTTCTTCAGCAAGTCAACTGCAGGTTCCAGGATTAGTAAAGGCTTGCTATCAAAAAATATCTATGTGGCTTACAATACTAAAATACCTAAGAAATAAAGGAAACAAAATTTAAGTGAAAGAAGGAATAGAATGGAGAAAGAGGAAAAAGAATGCCATTATTGAATAGAAAGAGAGGTGAAAGACAGGTCAGAAGAGAGAGGGGAGTAAGTCAAAACTGGTTGACAGGCTTAGTCTCAAGACAGTGCCTAGGATAGTATGAAGGCATTCACAAACGAATAGGTTTTAAGATCTGCCTTGAATTTAGTCAGGGAGGTCTGTGACCTAAGCAAAAAGGGTAATGCATTCCATAGAGAGAGACCTGTTGTCTGCTTTTTTAAAAGTGAGAATCCGTAGGGAAGAGTGCATAAAAGAAGGGAATGATACCTATTTGTTTATTACCTTACTTTTACATTGTTTAATTGTACTTTTCTGTACTGTAGTCTCCCCTACGGTTCTATGTAAACCACATTGAGCCTACAACTAGTGGGAAAATGTGGGGTATAAATGTATTAAATAAATAGAAACGGAAAAACATTCAGAGAGAGAGAAGAGATGAGAGAACGAAGAACACTTTGTTCAAGGACAAAATGCTAAATGTGATCTTATTGTTGAAGATTTATCTGCTTTGTTTCTGGACTCTAAGGGATTCTAAGGTTTCTGCTTGCCATGTTCCTGTTGACTCCTCTATTCATTTAACACCATCGAAGACATTAAAATGTGAAAGGGTATTAAATTTGGCATTATGGAGCTAATATTGGAACTCTGAGATTCTATATATGGTGTCAAAATTTCAGCATGGATCCAAGATGAGCCATTACAAATGAATTAATTGGCCTGAACAATCATGTATTGAAATTAATTGGCACTCATTTTGATTTGTGGATGCATCTGCCTAAGCACTATTCTATAACCCCGTGAGCCTAAATCCCATATCGGGCAACTTAAAAGGAGCGTGGCCAGGAGAGAGGCATGGGTGGATCACGAGTATTCAAAAATTTGAGTGCAGTGTTAATAGAATATGGTCATTTCATGCCGAAATTTACACCAGATTTCAGTTAGTGTAAATACTGTGGCTCAAATTTTGGCACAGTTATCGGCTCTAAATGCTATTCTATAGCGAGAGCTCATTCTGGAGCACCCTTTTGCTTAGTGCCGATTTTTCAGCACCATTTATATAGAAGTGATGAACATATAGAATAGAGTTTTGGGGGCAACTGTACAACTGGACCCCTCCATTTAAACACCCCAAGTATGTGTGGTCGGAGCCTATTCTATAGCGGCACCTAGGTGCCACTGTTTCCTCTAAGCTGAGCTGGAGTCCTCTAACTGCATTGCTGCTAGGGGGAGGTGGTGGTCCAATATTGTGTTTTCAGTTTCAAGGGACAGGCACTGGCCTTGGAGTCCTGCAGAGCTTGTCTGTCCTTCATTATTAAAAACTAGTAAAAAAAGGCCCGTTTCTTACAGAAATGAAACGGGCGCTAGCAAGGTTTTCCTCGGAGTGTGTATGTTTGACAGAGTGTGTTTGACAGTGACTGTGTGTGAAAGCGAGAGAGTGAATGTGCAAGTGTGTGTGTTTGACAAAGAGAGAGTGAGACTGTCTTCTCTGTCCCCTGCCCCCCCATCCGCCACTCAGCGATTCTTCTCTCTCCCCTGCTCCCCCTCCAGGCACCCAGCGATTCTCCTCTGTCCTCTGCCCCTCCTCCAGCCACCCAGCGATTCTCTTCTCTCCCCTGCCCCCCCTATCTAGCCACCCAGCAATTCTCCTCTCTCCACTGCCCCCCCTCCAGCCACCCAGCGATTCTCCTCTCTCCCCTGCCCCCCCTCCAGGCACCCACCGAGTCTCCGTCGCTCCTTTGAAAGCCCTGCCCGTCTGTAGCCTTCCCTTCGAGTTTGTTCCCTCTGAGTCCCGCCTTCTGACGTCATTTCCTCTTTCCACGAGGGCAGGACTCTGAGGGAACGAAATGGAAGGGAAGGCTACAGACGGGCAGGGCTTTCAAAGGAGCGACGGAGACTCGGTGGATGCCTGGGGGGGGGGCAGGGGAGAGAGGAGAATCGCTGGGTGGCAATGACGGACCGGGCAGGCGGGTTGGGCGTCTTTTACAGACCGTTGATTGGTTCCTCGTTCTTGTGACGTTGCGGGACAGTGAGAGCCAATGAAACGCTGAGTTACAGACTTACGAACCCTACACTGCCACAGTGCCACAGAGTCAGCTTCGGAACGTTGGAGGTGCTTTTTATTATATAGGATGTGGTAGTGAAACAGCATCTCCCCCCCCCCCCCCCCCCCCCCCCCCCCCCATTGGCAGGACTATAGGTGGAGGACTCCTGCTCACCTTAGAGTGAACAGTTTCATTATAAAATACTAGTATAACTCAATATCAGCACACCTAATCTTTACAGCTACAGACCTGGCATAAGTGGAAGTACTGAAATGCAGCAGTGTTCTGTAGATTACATGTATAACTGGAAGCTCTGCCCACGTCGCTTTTATTCTTGTTTTTATTCAGCATTATTTTTTAAAATTGTTTTTCTTATATACCTGTATAATGACATTATGTTATTAAATATGTATCTTAAAGACTCCTGAGGCGGGTGCTTCAGTGCCGAACGAAACATAGTGCTGAGTCGAGTCTTTTAGGTGTATTTGAATAAAATACTGTGTACAAGGATTCTCCAGTCTCCCTCGTGTTTTGGGAGAACCATTCACTCCTCACCCTACTCCTTATTTCTTGACCAGCATCATTCGTGGGGATTGATGTTCCTCCACTTTACATGTTCGTTCTCATCACCTGCTCATGATTCTTCCATGTGTATGCTCCACTTGCATTTACATGCTATGTACGTTGCATGTGCCACTGCAGAATACAGTAGCACTTAGGCATCCTCCTGCTGGCACTTTTGTGGGTAAGTGTATACATGGATCAAGAAAAGCCTTTGCAAAAGGCAAACCAAAACAGCACAACAGCAAAGGTGACAAACAGGCGTCCCAAAATCGGTCATGGTGATTTTGTAGAGTCTTTCTTTCAACATAATAAAATATTATTATACTTTATTATGTTGAAAGAAAGACTCTACACGAATTTGTGTTTCAGCCAAAAGGCCTTCATCAGGAATCTGATCTCACAACTTCATCACATAGTGAAGCACGCTACTGAAACATACACATACACCTTCTTGAAGAGCAGGGGCATAGCCAGACCTCGGCGGGAGGGGGGTCCAGAGCCCAAAGTGGGGGGGGGGGGGGGGTACATTTAGCCTGCTTCCCCTAGCCACTGCCCCTCCCCCGCCACCCCTCCCCCGCCGCTTCCGGCCGCCGCCGCCACAAAGTACCTTTGCTGGTGGGGGTCCCCAACCCTCCACCAGCTGAAGCATTTATCTGTCCTGCGCTGGTCTCGCACTTGCTTCCTTTCCTGTTTTCAGCATACCATGCACTGCACGCTCATTTTAATGAAACTGAGTATTCGCGAGCTTGCTCAGTTTCATTAAAATGAGAGCATGCATGGCGCGGTTGGAAACAGGAGAGGAGGCAAGTGCGAGACCAGCGCAGGACAGATAAATGCTTCAGCCAGCCAAACCGGGGTCCCCAGAGCCAATTCGGGGCGAGGCCTAGCCCCCATGGCCCCCCTTAGCTACGCCACTGAGTAAGAGAACAAATTCCTATGGTTGAAGCGCTCAAGCTTCTCACAGAAACCACAGTCCTGCAATCGCTGGTATCAATATCAGTGGGTGGGGGAAGTGCTGTACTTGAAATGGCCGCATGGCAAGTGCAAACCCACCGAATGACCATTTCTTTTTTGGCCTTTTTACCCGCTGCGGTAAAAGGGGCCCTGGCACGTGGCAAAAAAACACGTGTTGCCGCTAGCACAGAGTCCCTTTTACCAAAGCTTAGTAAAAGAGTCCCTCAGTTTCTTTTATTGAGTTCTTTTAGGGGCCCATTTACAAAAGACTTATCATGCCCCTGTGCACCAGTTTGGAACTACTGCAGGAGCCCAGTGGTAGCTGGAGCTTACCTGGCAGTAATCAGGCAGCAGTGAGCGCTGCCCAGTTAGCACAGGAGCCTTTACTGTTGCCTGAATAGGTGGCAGTAAGGGCTCCTCCCCCAGAAATGGCCATGCACCAATCCCTGTGATTAGTGCAGGGCCATTAAAAACCAGCCTTTTTTCCCCGCTATGGTAAAAGAGGGTTTCGAGGCACGTCAAAAACACGCACCAATGCTACCGCAGGCCCCCTTCTACCGCAGCTTGGTAAAAGGGGCCCCAAGTCAAGCTAGTAGGTGCAGACCCAGAAGAACTGGTAGACTGAAGGCAGAAGTCCAGAAAACAGAAAGCTGATACATAAGAGAAACTTACCAGAGAGGATTCAACGTGAACTTCTTCGGTTCTGTGAACCAGGTTTTACAAGAGAGTAACATCTGAAGGAGAACTGAGCTAAGTGATTTTAAAACATTTTCCTCAGATTCTCTACAGTGCAACCAAAGTTACGCACACAAATCTGGTCATATTCTGGATTTGCGTCTGCAAATTAATTAGTTAAGCCAATCAGCGCTGATAATTTCCACTTAAGCAAGTATTGAAACGAATTGGCATTAATTAGAATTTACATGCACAACTCGCTAAGCGTATTCTGTAACGCGATGCGCCTAAATTCTAAGCCGCATAGTTGTAAAGGGGGCATGGCCATGGGCATGGAATGGGCGCGTTATGGGCATTTTAAAAATCTATGTGTGTCTACACAGCGCATGCTAATAATGCTAGCGCACCTTAGTAAACAGGGCCCTAATAACAACATTGGATATATATTTTAAACTTACCTAATTTGTTGATGAGTTCAAAGAGTGGCAAAGGGAAGCTTCCATACAGCTTTTGAGTTATTTTCATCTGTAAAATTTAATAGAACAAATGTACATGAGAAATTGCAAGGTTTGATCACCCTCTGAAACACATCGAGTCCTGTGTACTATCCGATTCTATGTATGAACTGTTAATAGCTTCTTGTTGGATTCTTGGTTCGTTTGCCTGGTGGTTCCCACCTCTCTTTGTTGCTGTTTCCAATTAGCGGTCCCCCTTTTGTTTTCCTTCTACCAACGCATGTATTCACACAGTTACACTTATCTCGTGCCAAGTGTAAATATGTGTGCCTTTGCTGATTTATAGGGGATGTGCAGCCAAAATATTTTCACGTCGTTTACAGGAATTTTAGTTTTGTTATTTTTTTTGGGGGGGGGGGGGGGGAATTTTTTAGCATTTCCATATTAAAGTGAATTTGTAAAGTTTCTTTCATATATTGCAAGTGCTTTTCTGAAAAAAATATTGATTAAATATTTAAACTGGAACCCACCCCTAGTGGTTAGTGCAGCGGACTCTGATCCTGGGAAACTGAGTTCCATTCCCACTGCAGCTCCTTGTGACTCCAGGCAAGTCACTTATCCCTCCATTGCCCCAGGTACAAATAAGTACCTGTATATAATATGTAAACCGCTTTGAATATAGTTACAAAAAACAGCAGAAAGGCGGTATATCAAGCCCCATTCCCCTAAGCTCAGCACCTCTGAGGTAATCCCAGTTCACTGATTGTGACAGAACAAAGGTAATCAGTAGGAGGTGATGGGTTCTGGCAGTGACTGTTATACTCTTGTAACAAGTTCCAAAACTTAACTGTTCCTTGAGTAAAAAAAAATATATTCCCTCCTATTTTTTTTAAAGCTTTACCATGTAACTTCCTTGAATGTCTCCTAGTCTTTGTACTTTTGAAAGAGTAAAAAATTGATTCACTTTTACCCGTTCTACACAAGATTTTGTAGACCTCAATCATATCTCCCCTCATCCGTCTCTTTTCCAAGCTGAATAGCCCTAACCTCTTTAGCCTTTCCTCATATGAGAGGAGATCCATCCCCTTTATCATTTTGCCCACCCTTCTTCGAATCTTTTCTAATTCTGCTACATCTTTTTTGAGATACAGCAAGAAAAATGACTCAAATGGCTCATAAATGAGAGTACCCAGTTACTGAACTGCCCTTTTGAAGGATTGTTGTTGTTATTATTATTATTATTTTGCAAATATATAAGGTAACTAATAAAAATTGTGAAGTGCTTGCTAGAAATATTTCCATTCAGTGTGGGGCCGATATTCAGACCATGGGAGTCAGATCGGTGCTGAGCCCAGATATTCGATGCTGGGCTGTTTCTGATGATTGGCATTGAATATCCATTTTATTTTGGGGCAGTTTAAAGATAACTGGCTATCTTGATATTTAGACTTAGCCGGTTATCTTTAAACTGGCCAAAGATATCCTAAGTTTTCACGCAAATATGGCCACTAATCTAGCTTTAATAATCGGCGGATAGCCGGTTAAATCGAGTGATATAACAGACTATCTGCTAGCAGCCAACTGGGGATATTCAGTGAGGATAGCCAGTTATCCTCTGTTGAATATTGGTGGATATTTGTTTAACCACTATTTAACCAGTTAACAGCCATTCTGGCCAGTTAAATCGTGCTGAATATAGGGGGGCTATGACTTTAATTCTGTGTGTAGAAGAGAGGATGTGTGTGAGTGCATTACGGAATATCCGCCGCTTTTGACACCGTCAATCATAATTTACTTCTTGCTACATTATCCTCATTTGGGTTCCAGGGCTCTGTCCTCTCCTGGTACTCCTCTTATCTCTCCCACCGTACTTTCAGAGTACATTCTCATGGATCTTCCTCCACCCCCATCCCGCTCTCTGTTGGAGTTCCTCAGGGATCTGTTCTTGGACCCCTTGTCTTTTCAATCTACACCTCTTCCCTGGGCTCCCTGATCTCATCTCATGGTTTCCAATATCATTTTTATGCTGACGACACCCAGCTTTATCTCTCCACACCAGACATCACTGCGGAAACCCAGGCCAAAGTATCGGCCTGCTTATCCGACATTGCTGCCTGGATGTCCAACCGACACCTGAAACTGAACATGGCCAAAACCAAGCTCATTGTCTTTCCACCTAAACCCACTTCTCCTCTCCCTCCACTCTCTATTTCAGTCGACAACACCCTCATCCTCCCCGTCTCATCTGCCTGCAACCTCGGAATCATCTTTGACTCCTCCCTCTCCTTCTCTGCCCATATCCAGCAGACAGCCAAAACCTGTCGCTTCTTTCTCTATAACATCAGCAAAATTCGCCCCTTCCTCTCCGAGCACACCACCCGAACTCTCATCCACTCTCTCATCACCTCTTTCCTTGACTACTGCAACTTACTCCTCACTGGCCTCCCTCTTAACCATCTATCCCCCCTTCAATCCGTTCAAGCTTCTCCTACTAACCTACAAATGCACTCAATCTTCAGCCCCCCATTACCTCTCTACCCTCATCTCTCCCTACGCCCCTATCCGTAACCTCCGCTCACAGGACAAATCCCTCTTCTCAGTACCCTTCTCCACCACCGCCAACTCCAGGCTCCGCCCTTTCTGCCTCGCCTCACCCTATGCTTGGAATAAACTCCCTGAGCCCATACGCCAAGCCCCCTCCCTGCCCATCTTCAAATCCTTTCTTAAAGCTCACCTCTTCAATGTTGCTTTCGGCACCTAACCATTGGACCTCTATCCAGGAAATCCAGATTGCCCCAATTTGATTGACTGCATTTTTTGTCCTTTAGATTGTAAGCTCCTTTGAGCAGGGACTGTCCTTCTTTGTTAAATTGTACAGCGCTGCTTAACCCTTGCAGCACTTTAGAAATGTTAAATAGTAGTAGTAGCAGTAGTAGTAGTAATAAGGAGTGAGTAGATGTGAGATGTGTGTGGTTTGAGTGAGTGTAAGGTAATTTATCAGGAACATGAGTGGGATGTGCAAGTGAGTGGGAGGGTGGTAGGAGAGAGGGATGAGTGTATGGGAGAAGAACCAACTCTCACAGGGCATCTGACTCCCTTTCCCCCGCGCCTTTTCTATCCCTTATCTCATTCACTTCCTCCCTCCATCTTCCATATTCATATCGCCTCTGTCAATCAGTACCTCACTGTGCATTGGGGAACAGAACCTGGGCTCAACAGCTTGCAGTGGTTAATTCTCCTATCATCTCTTTCACTGATGCAGGTAGGGCCTGGGCTTCGTGCCTCCCTCACTGTCAATTCCTCAGCTGTGTTTTCCATTTTAGCAGGGTCTGGTCTGCCTACTCCCTACTTGCTTTGTAAGGGATGGCTGGGGAGTAGAGCAACATTTTAACAGGTGAGGCCAGGGCTCCCCACCTGCCACTGTATGTCTGTTCTTCACAACCCTGATGCATAGGTCCTACTATCCATTAGTCTTCCAAATAGCTGCATACAGAGACTGACAGACGGAAATATCCTTAACAATATCTGCCTTCATTTTGATTATAGTCAGTTGAGTGTCTTATCACTATAGAAACAATTGTTTGCACAAACCTGTTCTGTATCAGGCAAAGGAAAGGTTAAGAAATGAAAAAGATGAGTTGCAGTACAAACACCTAAGAAAAATGCTTCTGATAATGCTATATATTATTAATTCTGCAACTGCTCGTATAAATGCATGAAGTGTTTATCCTCATTTACCTGTCTCTACACATAATTCTAAACTTCCATGCCACCTAGGAGTGGCCTAGTGGTTAGGGTGGTGGACTTTGGTACTGAGGAAGTGAGTTCAATTCCCACTTCAGGCACAGGCAGTTCCTTGTGACTCTGGGCAAGTCACTTAACCCTCCATTGCCCCATGTAAGCCACATTGAGCCTGCCCTGAGTGGGAAAGTATGGGGTACAAATACAACAGCAACCTAAAATCAAGCCTAAATTAGTGACTATTAGTTTGCTTTGAGTGTACATCTATGAATTCTTTTTTTTACAAATAAGCAGAGGCAGAACAAAACACCAGAAACTTTAGCTGAGTGGCAAGCTTTTGCAACCTGACACTGAAAAATATTACCTAGCCAGTTCAAGGATTTTATAGTTTGAAAACTTACTTATACACAAAACCAGACATCCAAAAATATAACCCGGATGGTCCTGAAAGCTCAGATAATGTATCCCTTTGTTGTGTTGGTCTGATATTGTAACCTATAGCGATTTCTTGCTTCCTCTAGGATCAATACTGTTACTAAAATGCTGCATGGCAAAACCAAGAAAAAAAATGCTATAAGGTTAATTCTCAATGGATTTAGGTGCCTAAATTTGGGAGTCAGATGCCTAAATTGAATCTTTGAAAATTGACTAGGATTGAGCTCCTGAATATGGGCACTTTTTTCGTTAGGAGGGTTATTTTTATAAGGGACTCAAGTGTATAGAACAGTGTTATATGCTCAGGTAGGTACTTATATAATTGCCCAGTGTATACACACATAAAAGATGCTCAGACAACATAGTCCCTACTTTAATTGATACGTATGTAGGCATTCATTGGATGGAGAATTGGTGGTATTTGACTAGTGCAGACTAGCTCATGAGCTATTATTGGGCAGCAGTAGGTGTGGCTTATTTTATTTATTTATTTTTGTCACATTTGTACCCTGCACTTTCCCACTCATAGCAGGTTCAATGCGGCTTACATATTATATACAGGTACTTATTTGTACCTGAGGCAATGGAGGGTTAAGTGACTTGCCCAGAGCCACAAGGAGCTGCCTGTTCCTGCAGTCGGAATCGAACCAAGTTCCCCAGGACCAACGTCCACTACACAAACCAGTAGGCGACTCCTCCACTAGCAACATTCCATGTAGAAGCCTGCCCTTGCAGATCAGCCGGGCAGGCTTCTGTTTCTGTGAGTCTGACGTCCTGCATGTACGTGCAGGACATCAGACTCACAGAAATAGAAGCCTGCCCGGCTGATCTGCAAGGGTAGGCTTCTACATGGAATGTTGCTAGTGGAATAGCAACATTAACATTCCATGTAGAATCTCAAATAGTAGCAACAGAATCTCAATAGTACCAACATTCCATCTAGAATCTGAACTGGGAAAGGGAACTGGGACTTGATATGCTGCCTTTCTGTGGGGTACAAATAAGTACCTGTATATGTAAGCCGCATTGAGCCTGCCATGAGTGGGAAAACGCGGGGTACAAATGTAACTAAAATAAAATAAATAAAATACATAGAGGTACTTATTTGTACCTGGGGCAATGGAGGGTTAAATGACTTGCCCAGAGTCACAAGGAGCTGCCTGTGCCTGCAGTAGGAATCAAACCCAGTTCCCCAGGACCAGACTCCACCACCCTAACCACTAGACCACTCCTCCACACCACCAAATAAAGCTTTGGTCCTGATTTATTGGCGTTTCTGATTTCATTTGACTGGTGCGGAGCAGCGCTTACAAGCCAAGGAGCCGAGGGCGGGCAGGTGAGATCAGGGACTGCAGTACCAGCGGCCTGGGAGCAGGAGAAGGAGCGAGACCCTGGCGCCGGGCTCCCCTTGGAGGCCCATGCCTGGGGAATTTTGTCCCCCCTGACCCCCCTCTCGGCGGCCCTGACAGCTTCTTGCTGGATTCTTGGTTCGTTTGCCTGGAGGCTCCCACCTCTCTTTGTTGCTGTTTCCAATTAGCGGTCCCTCTTTTGTTTTCTTTCTACCAACGCATGTATTCACACAGTTACACTTATCTTCTGCCAAGTGTAAATATGTGTGCCTTTGCTGATTTATAGGGGATTGCAGCCAAAATATTTTCACGTCATTTACAGGAATTTTAGTTTTGTTACTTTATTTTTTCCATTTCAGGAGTGATATTGTAACTAGATCACACTGTTCCCAAATAGGTCATACTCTTTCTGAAGAGTGCACACGTAGTTCAAACATATGCTATCGGGAAAGAGGGTGCATTATTTGCAAATGGGGTGCGCTCAGTGTAGGAGCTATTATGTGCTGACAGCATGAGTTGCATTAGCTGTTAGCATGCCATAATTTCTGTGTTAAAAGAGTCAGCACTGAAAATATCATTACAGGCTGTAGCAATGCCTTACAGTTAACATGGTGGTTGTTATGCATTAACTCATTAGAAAGTGTAGGTCAGTAAATGCCACCTCAATAGATGCAGCTAACAGTATCACTTTTTTTTTATATTGCAGTTCATAGGTAGAAGTTTATTTTTCCTATGTTAAGTGCATAACATACCCGCAACAGTTAACACAGAGGTGTTGCAGTTTTTATGCTCTAATTTGGCAATTACTGTGCACCAAGGGCCAGATTCAGTAAATGGCATTCAAATTTAGGCACCGGTAAAAACTTGCACTAAGCATTGTTGTATAAAGGGCACTCCAGCGCCAGATTCTATATAAGGCACCTAAAAAATCCACATAGTAAACATTTCTGCCTAAGCGTATTCTGTAAGTGGAGCCTACATTTAGGCATGGTATATAGAATATACGTAATTGATATCCCTGCACCTAAATCTAGGCGTGTCCATTTACACCAATGAAAATGTGGCGTAAATCCGTCCATGTAGACTTACACTATGTGAGGAGTCTGAGGGGATAGGGTGCGAGGAATTTGAGGAACAAAGGGGGACAGGCAGCACATGGGCTGGGGATCTGAACTACAGTTCTCAGAAACCACTGCAGTACAAGAGGGACACAGGAAGGGAAAAGAACTGTGGTTCCCAGAAGCCACTGCAGGGTAAGAGGGACACAGGAAGGGAAGAGCACTACGATTCCCAGAAACCACAGCAGTGCAAGAGGGACACAGGAGGGGGAAAGCATTACAATTCCCAAAAGCCACGGCAGAGCAGGAGGGAAACAGGGAGGGAGCAGAAGGAGAACTACAGTCCCCAGGAGACGGAGGGAGAGAAGGAGGAGCGGTGCATGGACACTAATCAGAGGGAAGGGGAACAGCTGGAAACCACAGACGAGGAGGAAGTAATGGATTGGGAAACAGGACGAGAAGGTGGAGCCGAGGGGGGAGCAGCAGGAGGCCCTGAGCCTATGGATACTTCGGCTTTGGCTCAGGTACAAAAAGGGGACCTAAAGGGCTTAATAGGGGCGTTGTTCTTCAGGCTGGAGAGGGTCTGGAAGAAATCAAGATGGCCTGGTCTAGCGAGGAAAACCGGAGGCGGTTTATGGAAGAGGGAGACCCCAAGCAATGCTTAGAGGAATCCAGGGAGGGGGATAGAGGTCTGGATGGGATCCTCTTCTGGGGAAGGGGAGGGAGGAAATAGGGGAGACCCCTGGAACTTTTGTTGCATTATGAGATAAATGAACTCTGAACTGAACTCTGAGGACAATTTGTACACCTGTTTGAACTGGAATCGGGGAACTAATAAAAAGGTTCTTAAGAGGAGTGAAGCCTGTGACTGAGGTTGAATCATTTATAGGTCCTCTCTGGACCTACGGGAGCAGCAGCAAGAGAAACTGTCAGGCCCTCTTAGACCCACCAAGGAAAGGGGGGGGGGGAAGGCCCACCTAATTGGTTTGGTGACAACGCATTGGGCCATACTCTATCAACGCACATAAAGTTGAGAACGCACAAAGAATGCCCATTTCCCTGCCCATAGCCACTCCCCTTTTGAATTGCACACATTTGAATTTAGGTACAGTTCATTGCAGAATATGCTTAGTGAGCTGTATGGGTAAATTCTATTTATTTCCAATTAGTGCTCATTATTGCTTGTTAAGAACTGTTAATATGCTGATTGGCTTGTTAAACCAATTAAGTTAAGCACATTGTTACAGAATAATCCTGGATTTCTCTAGGCGCACTATATAGAAACTGGGGGTTAGTGACCTTTGTAGAAAAGCATTTAGAGTGGGCACAAAGATTTACACCAGGTGAAACCTGGTGTAAATCCTGGTGCATAAGGTTAGTGCCTAATCTTGGTATTTTATAACACTGCATCTAAATATTTGGAATGTCCCTGACCCGCCCATGTCCCTCCCATGGCCACATCCCCAGTTGCATACGAGACATTTTGGACGTGCAGCATTCTAGAATAGTGCATAGGTCGGTGGGACATAAATCCAAATTAGTGCCAATTAACTCAAATTAACCTCAATTGGTGGTTAGGACCCAATGGAGTGGAGCAGAGGAGTGGCCTAGTGGTTAGAGCACCAGTCTTGCAATCCAGAGGTGGCCAGTTCAAATCCCACTGCTGCAGCTTGTGATCTTGGACAAGTCATTTAATCCTCCATTGCCTCAGGTACAAATTTAGATTGTGAACCCTCCTGAGACAGAGAAATATCCAGTGTACCTGAACGTAATTCACCTTGAGCTACTACTGAAAAAGGTGTGAGCAAAATCTAAATAAATTGACTAATTAGTTGATGCATGTATCTGGTCTCCATGCCTTTGGGAGACCTATGTAGAATCTGGGGGTAACTGCAAAACCTTTAGTAAATAGGGCCCTGGATGCAGTATGTTTTTTTGGCAATACATATTTTGTGCTTGCAGTTTTTATACTTATTTTTCCAATTTTGCTAAACTGAACAAGAAATCCATCAATAATGTGTTATCATCCTACAGGTCTGCTTAGAAGCCTCCAAACAACTTATATAGTATATTAAAGAGAAGTCTTCTGAACAAAAAAGGGATACTGTTTTCTTGAGGCTCTTGAGTCAAACACAGTAGTAAGAACAGAATTCTACTTCTCTACCTTATTCTTAGATGAAACTCATATTGTCTGTTAGGTTTCTAAATCAATATGCACAAAAATGTATGACTATCTATCTTACCTCTTCCATGCCTCTAACCTGGATATTTCTGATTATTTGATTCAAAGATGATACAGGGGATGGGACGACTTCCCTATCAGGATAGGCTGAAGAGGCTAGGGCTCATCAGCTTGGAGAAAAGGCGGCTGAGGGGAGATATGATAGAGGTCTATAAGATAATGAGTGGAATGGAACGGGTCGATGTGGAGCGTCTGTTTACGCTTTCCAAAAATACTAGGACAAGGGGGCATGCGATGAAGCTGCAGTGTGGTAAATTTAAAACGAATTGGAGGAAATGTTTCTTCACTCAACGCTTAGTTAAACTCTGGAATTCGCTGCCGGAAAAGGTGGTTAAGACAGTTAACTTAGCGGACTTCAAAAAAGGGTTGGATGGCTTCCTGGAGGAAAAAGCCATAGAATGTTACTGAATGGACTAGGGAATAATACAGTATTTCTAGGATGGGTGGGACAAATTGCTTGTTCTTTTGGCCTCTGTCGGTGACAGGGTGCTGGGCTCGATGGACCCTTGGTCTGTCCCAGCATGGCGATGCTTAATGTACTTATGTAAAGAAAAATGCACTCTAAAATCCAAGCACACCACAAGAAAATACCAAGATCTAATAGATGACCCACTAAATGGGTGTTTTACAAAATGAATTTGTAATAGGACTGCTATTGTAAAGAAGGATAAGAAATGTATTACTTTCAGGTCCCTGTGGGTCTCGCAATGTAGATTAAAATCCCTCAGTACTACAAGTGATGCATATTGCAAGCTAACATGTAGAACTAAATCAATTAAATCCTCCAATTCAGCTACTGAACCTTTAGGCCAGTGATACATCAGCCAAATACCCAGCTGGCCCTGCGGTCCCGAGGAAATTTAACATACCTTCATAGCGAAAAGGGGTTGAAATATCTATCTTGGTGACATCTAGTCAATCCTTGAGTAAGATCGTTTACTTATTCTGGGGACATGCTCTAATATATAGTTTTCATGACACAACATCATTAATGCTGGGTCTTTCTTTCCATTAGCCACAACTCTGTAATAAAGACTAGACCAACTCCCTCAGCATCAGTCTCCATTATGAAATCACAAACTACTGTAGTCTTTTCTTTGCAATAAATTATGTTTTTTTTCTGATTTCTGTACATCTACTCAACAGTGGCATAAAGAATTCCTGTCTACTTGGCAAAGGTCTATGTCTATGGGAGCTCATTTTCAGCTTAGATTTCCATATAAATGTATGTTAAAATTTGAGACATGTATATGTTTTTTTTATGAGCCAGTTCAGTTAATAGCTTTTCTTGAAGCAAGGCTTTTACCAATATGAGTCTTGATAAATTGCTCACTGCTCAGTTCATATTAGTGATGCATTTTGTATACTTTTTCAGTTTGTCTATAGAGTTTTTTGTTTCTTGTTTTTTTTGTTTGTTTGTTTTGATTAATATATGATCTTCTATTTTTGGTCACAATATAGGTTATATATGCTTATGGTCATCCATGTGTTATGATAACCTCTATTTCTTTATTCAAATATATTCAAGAACTAAATCTTTACATTTATAAATATGAGAGAGAATTCTAAAAAATTATGATGGAGACAAAGAGATATTTATAATCACTTAAAAGATTCAGATTCTGGAAACGGGAGGACAGAAGACCCAACGACAGACAGCATGGATAAAAAGTGAGGTGAAGGAAGCTATTAGAGCTAAAAGAAAATCATTCAGAAAATGGAAGAAGGAACCGACTGAAAATAATAAAAAACAGCATAAGGAATGTCAAGTCTAATGCAAAGCACTGATAAGGAAGGCAAAAAGAGACTTTGAAAAAAAGATTGTGTTGGAGGCAAAAACACATAGTACAAATTTTTTAAAGATATATTAAAAGCAGGAAGCCAGCAAAGAATCAGTTGGACCGCTAGATGACCAAGGGGTAAAAGGGGCGATGGGGAAGACAAAATCATAGCAGAGAGATTAAATGAATTCTTTGCTTTGGTCTTCACCGAGGAAGATTTGGATGGGATACCGGTGCCAGAAATGGTATTCGAAGCTGACGAGTCAGAGAAGCTTAATGAATTCTCTGTAAACCTGGAGGATGTAATGGGGCAGTTCTACAAACTGAAGAGTAGCAAATCTCCTGGACCAGGTGGTATTCATTCCAGAGTACTGATAGAACTGAAAAATGAACTTGTGGAACTATTGTTAGTAATATGTAATTTATCCTTAAAACTGAGCATGGTACCAGAAGATTGGAGGGTGGCCAATGTAACGACGATTTTTAAAAAAGGTTCCAGGGGAGATCAGGGAAATTATTGACCAGTGAGTCTGACGTCAGTGCTGGGCAAAATGGTAGAGACTATTACATAAGTACATAAGTACATAAGTAGTGCCATACTGGGAAAGACCAAAGGTCCATCTAGCCCAGCATCCTGTCACCGACAGTGGCCAATCCAGGTCAAGGGCACCTGGCACGCTCCCCAAACGTAAAAACATTCCAGACAAGTTATACCTAAAAATGCGGAATTTTTCCAAGTCCATTTAATAGTGGTCTATGGACTTGTCCTTTAGGAATCTATCTAACCCCTTTTTAAACTCCGTCAAGCTAACCGCCCGTACCACGTTCTCCGGCAACGAATTCCAGAGTCTAATTACACGTTGGGTGAAGAAAAATTTTCTCCGATTCGTTTTAAATTTACCACACTGTAGCTTCAACTCATGCCCTCTAGTCCTAGTATTTTTGGATAGCGTGAACAGTCGCTTCACATCCACCCGATCCATTCCACTCATTATTTTATACACTTCTATCATATCTCCCCTCAGCCGTCTCTTCTCCAAGCTGAAAAGCCCTAGCCTTCTCAGCCTCTCTTCATAGGAAAGTCGTCCCATCCCCACTATCATTTACAGAGCATACTCAAAAGCATGGATTAATGAGACAAAGCCAACATGGGTTTAGTGAAGGGAAATCTTGTCTCACCAATCTATTATATTTCTTTGAAGGGGTGAACAAACATGTGTTTAAAGGTGAGCCGGTTGATATTGTGTATCTAGATTTTCAGAAGGCGTTTGACAAAGTACCTCATGAAAGACTCCAGAGGAAATTGGAGAGTCATGGGATAGGAGGTAGTGTCCTGTTGTGGATTAAAAACTGGTTAAAAGATAGAAAACAGAGAGTAGGTTAAATGGTCAGTATTCTCAATGGAGAAGGGTAGTTAGTGGGGTTCCACAGGGGCCTGTGCTGGGACCGCTGATTTTTAACATATTTATCAATGACCTAGAGATGGGAGTAACTAGTGAGGTAATTAAATTTTCTGATGACACAAAGTTATTCAAAGTCGTTAAATCATGGGAGGATTGTGAAAAATTACAAGAGGACCTTACGAGACTGGGAGACTGGGCATCTAAATGGCAGATGGCGACAAAAATGATAAAGGGAATGGGATGACTTCCCTATAAGGAAAGGCTAAAGCGGCTAGGGCTCTTCAGCTTGGAGAAAAGACGACTGAGGGGAGATATGATAGAGGTCTATAAAATAATGAGTGGAGTGGAATGGGTAGACGTGAAGCGTCTGTTTACGCTACCCAAAAATACTAGGACTAGGGGGCATGTGATGAAGCTACAACATAGTAAATTTAAAATAAATCAGAGAAGATTTTTCTTTACTCAACGTGTAATTAAATTCTAGAATTCATTGCCAGAGAATGTGGTAAAGGCGGTTAGCTTAGCAGATTTTTTAAAAGGTTTGGACAGCTTCCTAAAGGAAAAGTCCATCGACCATTATTAAGTTGGACTTGAGGGAAATCCACTATTTCTGGGATAAGCGGCATAAAATGTTTTGTACTTTTTTGGGATCTTGCCAGGTATTTGTGACTTAGGGGACCCACATTTGGGTGTCATTTATAGAATCTGGGGGAATGGCCTAATGGTTAGTGCAGTGGGTTGTGGACCTTGGGAATTAGGTTTGACTCCCGCTGCTGCCTGATGGTCAGCAGTGGGTAGAGATCCTGAGGAACCAGGTTCAATTCCCCCTCCATTGAACCAGGTACAATATATAACTTGGGGACCCTTTTACTAAGCCGCTTAAGCATCTATGTGCACCCAATGTGTGCCAAAATGGAGTTACCGCATGGCTACTGCGTGGCTCTTGCGGTAATTTCATCTTTGCTACACGTCTGATATGCGCGGCCGAAAAATCATTTTTATTTTTGGCTATGCATATCAGACGCACGCCAAGTGGCATTTGGTGCATGTAGGTCATTACCACTCGGTTACCGTGTGAGACTTTACCGCTAGGTCAATGGCTGGCGGTAAGGTCACAGACGCAAAATGGACACGCAGCAATTTTGATGTTGCCGCACGTCAAAAACTTTTAAAAAGGCATTTTTTACAGGTGCGCTGAAAAATGATTCTCCGCATGCCCAAAACCCGTGCCTACACTACCGCAAGCCATTTTTCAGTGCACCTTAGTAAAAGGACCCCTGAGATTGTGAGCCCATTAGGGACAGTGCAAGTACCTGTCAATAGAAACTGTAAACTGCATAGTCACCTCAGGGATCACGTGCGCCATTCTGCAACTCTTTGGATATCATGTATTTGCAAAGGAATGTACACATGGGTGAGCTTGGGTTGAGCAGAGGTGGGGCTCAAACTTACACACATAACTTATAGGGGGGGCCCTTTCACACAGTGGCGGTAAGTCCAACATGGGCTTACCGCATGCTAATATGGAGCTCCTGCTGGCCCAATGCGGGCACCGGAAGTACTTACAACCCCAGTGTGTGCTAATTTTCCGTAGTAAAGAAAATTGGCCCATATTTTTTAGTTTGATGCTAACCTTGAGCAATCTTACCACATGGCCATGGCTATTTTCAGCCTCTTTTACCCACTGCATTAAAAAGGGCCTTGGCATGTGACAAAAACAGCTCCCGCTGCTAGTGCAGGGCCCTTTTTACCGCAGCTTCGTAAAAGGACCCAAGAATTCTGTAAGTTGTGTGCTTATCTGTGGCAATTAAGTTCTTACACTTTATAACAGCTCTATGGCTGCTGCAAGTGCTCATATCTAAACTTTAAGCATGTACAATGCACTCCATTTAAGTGCACGTCGGATAAGCGCATGCTCTGTTTAACTGCATGCCGTACTTCGGTCCCATTTTTGGCGTCATCAATTTCTATGGGGACAAACTTTGGTTTAGTGCACCACTGATAAGTGCAAGATTCGCTTATATGCATGGTTTAAGACCGCTCCTCTGCAGGAAAGACTCCGCATAAGTGCGCATGGAATATGGAAGCCGATTGGCGCCTGACAACCAACGAGATCTCAAATTTACCGCCCCTTTAACTGCCACAGGCAGAATAAGTGAAAGAATGTTGTTAGAGTGTACACTGGAGTCGTTGTCGTAGTCGTCGCGGCGGAACTGTAAGACTTTAACACTGGCTGAACGAATAGAAGTTCTTAAAAAATTAGAAAACAAACAAAGTCAAGCATCTATTGCTAAAGAATATGGGGTCAATCCCAGTCAAATTTCACGTGTCTTGAAGCAGAAAGATCAGCTTCTGGAAGACTGGCAAAAACAATACAAATCCACACAGGAAACTTAAAAGGGCGGGAAAAGCTGAGGAGGTAGAAGATGCTCTTCTTCGGTGGTTTTCTCAAGTCAAGAGCAGTTTCCTGTCAGTGGTCCACTGCTTATGGAGAAAGCTAACCAGTTAGCTGAAAGTCTTGGACTAACTGAATTCAAAGCCACTGTTGGATGGTTGGAAAGATGGAAGGAGAAACAAGATGCTGATGACTTTGGTGCTGAAAACTGGGTTGTTTCAGTTCTTCCTACCATCTTGAATGAGTTTGCACCTCGTGACATTTTCAATGCTGATGAAAACGGCCTCTACTGGCAAACGATTCCTGATGGAACACTTGCATTCAAACATGCTGAAACTACTGGAGGTAAAATGTCGAAGGACCGACTGACGATCCTCCTTTGCTGCAATATGGATGGGAGTGAGAAGTTGGAACCCCTCATCATTGGAAAGAGCAAACAGCCCCGTTGCTTCAAGAATGTTAAGCGACTTCCTGTGTCATAATAGGAGGCTAATGCAAATTCATGGATGACTGGGGAAATTTGGAAGCAGTGGCTAAAGAAGTTAGACACTAGAATGCGGGCACAAAAGCATCAGATTTTGTTGCTTTGTGATAATTGTGCTGCACAGAGGGATGATCTCAGGCTGTCTAACGTCAAGGTGGTCTTCCTGCCACCAAACACTACCTCTCTGATCCAACCTATGGATCAGGGCATAATATCCAATTTCAAACAACATTATCAGGCTCTTGTGCTGCGTCGCCTGATGAGCGTTATGGATGACCAGACTGGCAAGGATAAACGTGCTGTTGAACTGGCTCGTAATCTATCACTGTTGGATTCCCTATATATGCAGAAAGAAGCCTGGAATCATGTTACACAGGCAACCATTGTGAACTGCAACAAGCAGGCAAGCTTTGTTAAGGATGTGGAGAGGGACGAAACAGATGCAGCTGTTGCAAACGCGTCAGATGAACAGGTTATTGACATCCCAGCCGGTGTTACTGAAGAGGAGTTTCATTGCTATGTAGCTGTTGATTACAATCTACAAAAAGCTGACGACAGCATTGATGTTGAGATATGCTCCTACAGGCAGGCAACAATGGCTGATGATGAAACAGATGATGAAATGAGCAGCAAGGCACATGCTGACGAAATTAAACAAGCTCCTCCTGTCACTTTTGCAAGAGCGCTAGAGAGTCTCAACACCGTGCAGGCCTATCTGGAGGCCACTGGATGTCAGTGCTATGATAGTTTTTACCGTCTAGCAGACGTAGTCTATGGAACTCACAGACCCAATAGTGTACAGAGGACTATAACTGATTACTTCATGTAAGCCTAACGTCAGTTAACGGAGACTGTATACTGTACGTATAATAATAAACATTACTGTACATATGTTTATCATATGTCAAGCTTCTTTGGGTCACAACGGTTAAGTGCAAGCTCTGGTTAACTGTATGCATTTCTTTGGTCCCAGACCCTTGCACTTAAGTGGATTGCACTGTATGTATCTGGTTAAGCTAGCATTCTATAACAGAAAGTAGGCACCTATCTTCCTTTACAGAATAGGCTCCATAGACTCTAAGAGTCTAATTTATATTGTCACTGTAAAGTTCATTAGGGATCCTCTGCACAGATGCTGATTTGTTGCTCTAATGATCATCCCGTTTGGGTATATTTGAAGAATGGCCAGATGTGACCATCTCATATCAGTTGACCTTATTTAGACATAATCTACTGGAGATGTATCTGTTACCAATACAAAGAACTGACATCTTAATATCTCAAGCCTTGGAAAGATGCCTTTGTTTTAAACTTTCAGGACCCTGTTTACTAAGGTGCACTAATATTTTTAGTGCACGCTAATGCTAGAGACACCCATAGGAATATATGGGTGTCACTAGCATTAGCATGTGATAATTGTTAGCGAGCTCTAAAAATTTTAGCGCACCTACAGCGCAGCTTAGTAAACAGAGTCCTCAGTTTTAATGGAACACAATACTTATGGTTCAAAAGTAGGAGTTAGTGACAGCTGAGAGGATCATTAAAAAACAAAACAAAGATAGTTGAAGTTTGGAAATCATTTGATGATTATTTTGATAAATGATAATGATAAACAGGTCTTATATCTTGCTAGTACCTCACAGTTCAAAGCGGGTTACAGAAACACAAGCGACCAGAATTAGTTTTCTGGGAATAATAAAGAAATATTAAACAGTATCAAAAACTTATGGTTCAAAAGTAGGAGTTAGTGGCAGCTGAGAGGATCATTAAAAAAAAAACAAAGATAGTTGAAGTTTGGAAATCATTTGATGATTATTTTGATAAATGACAATGATAAACAGATCTTATATCTTGCTAGTACCTCACAGTTCAAAGCGGGTTACAGAAACACAAGAGACCAGAATTAGTTTTCTGGGAATAATAAAGAAATATTAAACAGTATCAAAAATGTTGACGCAAAACATATTTCTGAAACAAAAATGTTTTCAAATTTTTCCTAAAAACGAAATAAGATTGAGAATAATAAAAAATATCAACAGAATCATTCCAAAACCTGGCTGGTTGAAATGCCAAGCTTTGTTCAAATAAATGTAATCTCTTCTTTCCTTTGGTCGAGGGGAATGAATAACCCACCTCACCTTTTCATCTTGTTCTTTTGTTAGCCGAAAATTGAAACTGATCATACTAATAATCAGGTGCTAAACCATGCATGATCTTAAAGAGAAAACAAGCTAACTTGAAAAATACTCTGGCTTCAATAGGCAACCAGTGTAATTTTAGAAAGCTAGAAGAAATACTATCATATATAGACAGACCAAAAATCAAGCAAATAGTAGTGTTTTGAATAGTCTACAATTTCCTGATAAAACCCTTATTGCATCCTAAATATAGGGTCTTGTTCAAATAACTCCCCACACGCTGTAACATCCTCATTAAAAAAAAAAAAAATTCTTAATTAGAAGGAAACTTCGTTTTCCAAAGAAATAGCACTGTCCACTAGAACCCCCAGAATCTTAACTACTGGAGAAAATTCAAAGATAGCTGGGCTGATACAAATTGTCTTGGGAATAGCCACAGGTTTAGTGTCAGAACATACAAACTTTGTTTTTTCAGTATTCAATTTTAGTTTATGACAAAACATCCATTTATCTATTAAGGATATACAACGATGAAGGAATTAAATGGAAAATATCATCAGCATAAATGTAATATAAAAAATTATTGCTGTGCAACAAACTACCCAAAGACCGTAAAAAAAAACAAAACACTGAAAAGCAAAAGAGGTGAACCTTGACGAACTCCACGTGTATTCCATCATGGAACGGAAGAAAACATCCTTCATCTTAACCCTATAAGAACGAATCAGAAAGTCACCAAGCCAATGTTTAATCCTTGAAAATTGTAAATTCTAAAAGTAAAAGTATTATCCCTCCTGTTTTGCATTATTGATGTAATTTCTTTTGGTCATTATGCTCTTTTCCTATATATGTGATTATTGTAGTTATTAAAAAACACTAATAAAGGTTTCACTTGAACAGAGACAAATCTATATGTACTATTTTCGACAAAAATGCTAACGACATAAAAAAAACCCAGGTAGAATGCTTTGTGATGTCATCAACAATGATTAAAAAGCTGTTTTGCAATTGGTCACTGTCTCTTGATGCTGTTGGCTATACATTAGTGTATTTTGACAAGAGGACATGATGTTCTGTGGCAAATCGCAATACTGGTACTGTACTTCTTCATTTTATAAATTAACAAGTGGTATGCCATTGGGTGATCTGATTGAGTGTTGCAGTCAATGAGTTGAAAGCTTGCAGTTGTTAGTCCCAACTAAGTCTATGTCAAGTCAATATTCAAATGCCACAGTTGATATGTTTTTTAAATGCCAGTACCCTATCCAGATAGTGAACAGCTTTGAACATACATGGAGAGCAGAGACTGCCACTAGCTCTATAGATAGCATAGAAGCATAGAAAAAAGTAGGCAGATAAACCATATGGCATATCCAGTCTACCCATCTATGCCTTCTACTCTCCGTATCACTCCCTTAGAGATCCTATGTACTTGTCCCAAGCTCTCTTGAATTCAGATACTGTTTTCATCTTTACTATCACCGGGAGGTTGTTCCATAATTCACCACCCTTTCCGTGTAGAAGTATTTCCTCAGGTTACTTCTGAGACTCTCTCTTTCGGCTACTATCTGGATAGCCATTAAAATTAGGATCACCCTTGCTGTGCCTCGACGTTGATAATGCTGAGGTGGTTTGTAAGAATATTCAGTGATGTTATTCAGATAGTGCCCTTGAACACTGGTGAAGAGGACACCTATCTGTATATGGGGAAATTTTATAAAGTGGGCGCTAACATTTGCATGCCAATTACATGCATAAATATCTAGAGTAATGAAATATAGGCGTGTATGTATGCACACGTGTAAATGCCAAAATTCTGCCTAAGCACTGTTCTGTAAATAAACACATATCTTACATAGGCTGTATTTTACAGGTAGGTGTACACATAGACAGGGTCTGGGAAGACCATGGGCAGGGCTCACACATGAGTAAATTATAGAGTATTTCACTTGTTAGGCTAATATTCCTGGTATTTCACAAAGGAAAGTAGCTGCCTATATTCCTGTCTAGAAAAGGCACCAATAGGCACCCTTTAACCGCTGGTTTCTATATAGTGTGACTTAAGTTGTATGTGCAAATACAGTTGTATTCTCTATTTGTACATGCAACTTAGGGACCATTTTACTAAGGCACGTAGGTGCCTACGCACGTACAATATGCGTTGAATTAGAAATACCGCCCAGCTACCCCATGCCCTGGGCAGTAATTCAAAATTTTACGCGCACCCAATATGTGCAGCAGAAAATATTTTTTTATTTTCTACTGCATGGTGCTAAATGGACGGTAATCTGCAGTGTACACGCGCTGATGATTACCGCTCAGTTAAAGGTGCGAGACCTTACCATTAAGTCAATGGGTGGCAGTAAGGTCTCAGGCCCAAAACGGACACATGCCAGTTTTATTTTGCTGCACGTCCATTTTCGGCCAAAAAAAGAAGAGGCCTTTTTTGCAGGAGTTCTGAAAAATGGACCTGCGTGCGTCCAATACACGCGCCTACGCCAGCACAGGCAATTTTTGGTGCGCTTTAGTAAAAAGGCCCCTCAATTAGTTAACAAGCCAATCAGTGCTGATAATTGCCAATTAACAAGCAATTATTGATACTGGCAATAATTAGAATATACACGCACAACTGACTAAGCATATTCTATAACATGATGCACGTAAATTCTAAGACACATATTTATTAGGATTTATTTACCACCTTTTTGAAAGAATTCACTCAAGGCGGTGTACAGTAAAAATAGATCAAACATGAGCAGGAGGCAATTAAAGCAGTAAAGGTATTCGAACAACATGGCATGGTATACTACTTGCAATGACAACACAATATGTACTAGAACATTATTAATTGGTAGTGAAGGGTAAGGCAAAGTTGTAACATATAGATGAGTAAGAGAGTAGGAAGAATTAGAAAATAAGGTTATTGATTTGAAGAAAGTTGCACGTGAGGTCAGAGAGATGGTTAAATATTATCTCAGCTAGGGTAAGAGTGGATAAACATGTCCCGCTGCAGTATGTGCAGCCTGAGTCAATCCTTGTGTGTGTGAGTGAGACTAACAAGTTAGTTATTTCTTCTGTTAAAGGCTTGGTTGAAGAGCCAAGCTTTCACCTGCTTCCTGAAGTAGAGGTAGTCTTGTGTTAAGTGGATCCTTTCAGGCAATGCATTCCAGAGTGTGGGGGCTACTCCGGAGAAGGCTCGCTTGCGGGTATCACATCGTGTAATGTCTTTTGGAGAGTGTATAGTTAGTGAAAGTCCTTGGGAGGACCTTAGTGTCCTTGGTGGTGTGTGGAGGATCATCCTATTCTTCAGATACTCATGGCCATCTCCTTTCAGGGCCTTCAAGACCAGATGTAGAGTTTTAAATTTAGCCCTGTATTGTACTGGTAGCCAATGAAGTTTTTGCAAAAATGGTGTGATGTGGTCAAGTCGCTTGCAACCTTCTATGAGTCTTACTGCTGCATTCTGAATCAACTGGAGCTGGTGCAGGCCCTTTGTAGTCAGACCATTGTATAGTGCATTGCAGTAATCCACTCTTGATGTTACCATGGCATGCACAACTGGGATAAGATTTACCTTCTCGACATAAGGAGAGAGGCAGCGTAGCTGTTGCAAATAGTAGAAGCAACTCTTGAAAGGTTGCTTCGATTTGAGGAATCAGAGTAAGTGTTGAATCTAAAAGTATTCCAAGGTTCCTGACTTGTGATTTGAGGGGGAGTTCATACTTCCCAAAAGGGATTTTGATGTCAGGTAGGTATCCACTTGTGTTAGGGACCCAGAGTTGGAAAGGGGGCATGGTCATGGGAGTGGAATGGGCGGTTCATGGGCATTTCTAAAATCTACGCGCGTTGTTATAGAAATGACCAGGTCTGAGCGTAATTTAAGCATCGGCATTTACACCAAGTAAAATGTGGTGTAAATGGTCACAACTGCATTGACGGGCGCTCAGTGTATTCTAGGAACAGTGTGGAAACTTAGGCAAAGTACGCTTAAATTAAGACATACTTTATAGAATACGTTTAGGCTTTTTTCATTTTGGCGCTGATTTTTTTAGGCATGATATATAGAAACTAGCAGTAAGTGCCTAGATATAGGTGCGTTGTTATAGAAAAGTGGCTGCTCCTATACAAATAAGTACTTTTAAATATCCAGCCCTAAGCGTAGAAAGTAAACAACAGTGGAGAGGGGGATCTTTTATCTATTTCACATGATCTCTATCATTTATACTAATAGGACAATAATTTAAACATTTCCTATAATCTTTTAAAATGTATTTTAAATCATCAGTTCTTCTAATTGTAGACTTTGTTTAATGTGCTTAGCTGTGATAGATGCAAACTCTTTAGCATTTAATTATATTGTAGGCATATTTCAAGTGCAGCTGTATCTCTTTTAGGTGACCTCACTTATGTCTGAATGGTGTTAATCATTTCCATCCATCTCCACAGAATTTAAACAGTGCAGAGAGGTTCCCTAGGAATCCAGTTTTCATGTAGAGTTGCCATAGGAACAGTGAGGAGACTTCACAGAATTTGCTTTGCTTTGCTTTGTAATTAAAATCATTTTTTGACGTAATCATGAGACTTATTAGGACTTTTACCTGAATAGTTACTATGGTGAATTTTGCCCACAGGGCAAAATGTGTGTTCCATTCTCACTTGGGTACATACGGTGAGAAATTTTCAATTTTATGTCTGACAAACACTGATGTGCCTGCGTAAAGGGGAGTTTTGAAATTTCCCATTCTCCACACAGCCGACAGTATGCATGTTCCACAATGTCTGCTTTTACCTGCGTGGTACTGGGATGGTTCCATAGGAAGAGGAGGTAGTCTGCAGAGGTAAGAGCACGTCGAGATGTATTCAAAACTACATCTATAGAAAAAAAGTAAGGAAACGGGTAATCAGCTAACTTAGGAGCCCATTTACTAAAGGGTTAGCACGCGGCAACAGGCTTGCCGTGCGCCAATCCAGAACTACCACTGGGCTAATGCAGGAGCTAAGTGGTAGTTCCAACCCCCATTTCTGGTGCTACAAAAATTTTTTCTATTTTTATAGCACTGTGCACTGCCTGGTTACCACTGGGTTAGAGAGGGAGTCCTTACTGCCACCTGAATGGATAGCGGTAAGTGCTACCCCCCCCCCCCCCTTGAAATGACCACACGGTAAGTGGTTCACTTACCGTACAGCCATTTTGTTTTGTGAAAAAAGTCAGCCTTTTACCGGCTTTGGTAAAAGGAGTTCTCGGTGCATAGACCATCTATCTGCATTTAAATCTGCATGTTGCAACAAGTGGCATGGCTAGGTGGGGCCATGGGGCCCTGGGCCCCGCCAAATTTCATCTGGGCCCCTGGTTTTGCTGGCAGGGGTCCCCAACCCACACCAGCAGAAGCCTTTTTCAACGTCGGTCTCCGGCACGCCGTATTCCCTGCCCTGTGCTCTTTCTTCCACCTGACATCCTGCACGTTCCGTTAAGTGAAACTGAGCACGTAAAGGAACGTGCACAAGACATCAGCAACAAGAAAGAGCAGGGTAGCGAACATGGCTGCACCGGAAACCAGCGCTGAAGAAGGCTTCGGCTGATGGGGGTTGGGGACCCCTGCCAGCAAAACCAGGGGCCCAGATGAAATTTGGCGGGGCCCAGGGCCCCATGGCCCCACCTAGCTATGCCACTTGTTGCAACATGCAGATTTAAAGCAAAGGTATTTGCTTTTTCAAGGGAAGCGGCGAGGAGGTGAGGGGGAGCGGCGAGGCAGTGGGGGGCAAGGCGGCGAGACGGTGGGGTGGCAGCCTAAAATGTGCCCCCCCCCACATCGGGCTCTGGCCCCCTCCCACCACGAGGTCTGGCTAGACCCCTGCAACCTTCAGCACTGAGGACATCAGAACACCCCGACACCTACATACAAAGGGGCATTTCACCTAACCGCCTGCTTCCGGGGTCATTTCAAAATAGCAATCACCAAACAAAGTTTACACAGGCTCTGATGCCATTTTGAACCAGCTTAAAGGCTACACATGTTCTTTTTATTTCAAAACCTACCTCCAAAAAAAGCAAGTGCAAATTTCTATGGGTAATTTTTCCCACGACAATGTCCAAAGAAAATATATGTAGACATACCCTTGTCTTTGAAAATGATTTATTTATTGGGATTTATTAACCACCTTTATGAAGACATTCCCCCAGACGGCGTACAGCATGTGCAGCTTGACAAAAAGCTTACCATTTTGTTAACAGCACAGCAATATTAAAATAATCAAATATCAACTTAGATACAATCTATGAGGTAAATTTAGGAGATGGCAAATTGAATACTAGTAATAGGAATAACATACACATTAATACGGTGCCTAAAAAATCGGCGCTGACATCAGTGCCAACTAAGCGTATTCTATACTCGGTGCCTAAATTTAGGTGCCAATTATAGAATATGCTTAATTGATATTTTAGCGCCTAAATCTACGCGCATCCATTTACACCAATGAAAATGTGACGTAAATCCCAGCACGCAGATTTAGACACACTGGGCCCTATTCTATAATTAAGCACGTAAATTTCAGAATGCCCACAAAATGCCCATTCCCCCACCCATAACCATGCCACGTTTTGTCTGTGCACTTTAGAAGTTCGGCACACATCGTTACAGAGCATGGTTTGTGACTTGTGCACCTAAATTCTAATCAATGTTATCAGCGCTCATTAGCTTATTAAGCGTGTTAAGTTACACACATTGTTATAGAATCCACGCTGATTTCGGCACGGATCGCTAGGCACGATATATAGAATCCGGGGGTAAATGTTAGGAGGGTACAATGATAGATCATAATAGGCTATATGGAAGAGCAATTGTTTAACAAAGATATAGTAGTCATGATTTTATCACAATACAAATGAAACACATTAATAAGCCCACATTAAAACATTCAAATAGCATAGTTATGATGTTAAAACTGTTTGTTCAATACAATGAAGCGTCGTAATAGGTAGCTAAGGGATAAGTGCAGTTGAGATACATAGACAAGGACAAGATAGGTAGTACAAATTCATTGTGATAATTAGATGAATGGCTAAACTGAAGGCAAACTGGGGTGGATACGTGTGGTGGTTTTGGGGTGGGATAGTTGGGGGTGGATAGGTAGCTGTGGGGAGTAGATGGGTAGGTTTGGGAAAGTTGTTGTTCTCCAGTGCCTGTATGTTTAGCTACACGGAGAGGAGACATTTAGAAAAAGAGCACAGTTTTATCAATGGCATTTTCAAATCTTCATTTATACATTTCCTGCACAATTCTAGTCCACTGAAAGCAGCTGTGAGTGACTATCTGTGTGCCCATGGCATTTTTCAAAGATAAAATCCTCAAATGCTTTCCCTTTGAAAGTTTGAACAAAGACCACAGATAAAACATTGGGAAAGGATGCTGAGTTCGTGAAATTCTTTTCAAGCCCTCTGCATGTGCATTTGTAGCTGTGCCATCTCTGTCAGTCTCTTAGATTTATAAGAGAGAGTGAAGAGGGAATCATTGTTCATGGGGAGTACAGGGTTACTTTTGTGGAGTGGTAGGTAGTTCTGGAGGTAGTTTTAGGGAAGAGTGATAATTAGGGCATTATGGGGATAGGTGGGTAGGTAGGGATGGATAGGCTAATGGTGTGAGAAAGGTAGGGGTAGTTAAAGGGGATGGGGTGGGTATGTATGGTGGTTTGGGGGTGAGATATTTGGGGTGAATAGGTAGCTGTGGGGAGTAGATGGGTAGGTTGTTGAAGAAGCATAGTTGGGGTCTTTATAGAAAGGACAGGTAGTTGTGAGAGGCATTTTTGGGTGGTGGAGGCTAGTTGGTGAGTTGAGGCACTTTGGGGAACAGGGTAGTTGGGGCAGCTTGGGGGTTCCGGAGTAGTTGTGAGGGGTAGTTTGGGGGTAGGGTAGTTTGAAGAGTGATAGGGTAGTTGCAAGGGAATCATTTTGGGGCTGGGACAGTTTGTGGGATGCTAAGGCAGTGTGTGGGGTGGTTGCAAGGGGACATTTTATGGGTTGAAGCAGTTTGTGAAGTGATGTGGTAGTTGCTGGGAGACTTTTGAGGGGTGGTTTAGTTTGGAGAGTGGTGGGGTAGTTGCAGGAGGTAGGTTTTACTGTTGAGGGCAAAGCTAAATGAATGATGTACCGAAGATGAGCTGTATCACTGTGGTCAGTTCTGGGTTTATGTATCCTACCAAACACTGTCACAGACATGTCTTTGTCCCACAGAACTCATACTATGAAGTAGAACAAACTTCTCAAAACAATCCTAGGTTGAAAGGAAAAATTTCTTATAGCAGAAATTAATTTCATAGGAAGGGGACCTGCTGGGACTGTGAATAGATGTTTCAGTGATGTTTTTGAAGTGAAATATACTGTGCTTTCAGGTAACCATGGCTACACGTAACTAGTTACTTTATATAGAAACTAATTACTTTGCAATGTATTTAGCTAGCTGAGTAAATATTATTTTTTCATATAGTGAAATGTAAATTTTTACATTTAATTACCTTTTTTGTGTAAAGATGTAGAACTTTTCTTAAGCTGCTGCTCCAAAAATAGCATTGTATTTAACAGCACAGATAGTTTTGCTAAACACTTATGACCTGGATAAGGGTAGATGGTTTTTGGTAGACAGCTCCATAGCATATCAACAAATTTGGTGATCAGTGCTGAAGTCACAGTGATGCAGGTACATGTGTACTGGTAACTGGAGGCTGCTAAATATACAACATAATACATGGCATTGATTTTCAGTGGTAACTAATAGTTAGTTATATATATCCTAGAGGTGCAAACTGAAATATATCACTCATCCACCCTAAAGTTTGCCTATTATAGAGAAGAGATACAGAAGAATTAAATACTTTTACTAAGATGAAAAGGAACCTCAGCATTCAAAGCTGCACCAAAATCACAATAAAGTGTTTAATAGTTCCTGATGGACTTACGTCCTGACACAGTGGTGTTCTCTTGAAACAGTGGTACCGTTGTTGGGGGTTTTGTTTCATTTTTGTTTTCCTGTCAGTAATATTACTCACGGTTCAGTGAAACGTGGAGACTTGGTGAAGACCCCTGCTTTTTGCTTGCTGAAAAGTCGATGTGCTCCGGTAAAATGGGGAGACCAGTGTGAGAATTTATGAAGGAACAGTACTTTCTAAGTTTTAGAGAATTGCCACAGAGAATAGTTTCCATTTAGCAGGTAGAGGTTTCTTTTTTTGGGGGGGGGGGGGGGGGGGACAGTTTTTCTCTTGTAGAGAGGTTATTTTTTTCCTTTTACCTTTATATATAGTGGAACTGATGCTAGAAAATGGCACTATTGAACACTTAGGGGGGAATTCTATATATGGCATCTTAAAAATCAGCGCCATAAAACCACCCGGTTAGTTTGATTCTGCAAACTATGCCTAAAGCTAGGCGTAGTTTATAGAACATGCTCAAGTGCCATTCTTCCACCTAAACTTTAGGTGCACCCATTTAGGCCACCTAAAACCAGGTCTAAATTCCTATGCCTAAGTTAGGTGCAGATCGGGAATATTCTATAATAGTGCGCATAGTTTTTAGACATGCCCACAGCCTACCCATTCCACGCCCATGGACACACCCCCTCTTCAACTGCACGCATTAGAATTTACGCATAACATGTTATAGAGCACGCCTAGAAAATTGTGCGTATAAATTCTAATTAAAGCCAATTAGTGCCACTAATCAGTTAGATACCAATTATCAGCACTGATTGGCTTGTTAATAAATTAGATAGGAACCTTGTTTGTATACTTATGATGATATGTCACACTAGGACATTTGGAATGGTGTTGGCAAAAGGTTCCTATCTTTTTGTCTCCAGCTGTGATGCTGTACAGGTTCATATTGAACTTTTGATATCAAAAGACCCCTGAAACAGGTGCTGTGCACCAAAACATGGACCGTGTCAGGTCATAGATGTACAAGATTGAGTCATTGATGTACAAGATTGACCTACGCTGTGGAATAAAAGGACTTATCCCATTTTTGAAGGCTCTTGGTACTTTTTTGGATTGTGTTTTCTGCTTTGAACCCTCTCTGTGTTGTTTCGTTGAATATTCAGTGTCATTTTAACCATGGTAGCTAAACATTGATCCCCACATGTTGAATATTGGCCCCATAGAAAATGACGACAGAAAAAGATCATTTGATCTATCCATTCTGCTTTTCTGTACCATCTATTAACTCTACAACTCATTCCTCTCCTTCAGAGATCCTCTGAGCTTATCCCATGCCTTCTTGAACTCAAATACATTCCTCATCTCCATCACCTTGAGTAGGAGGCTGTCCCATGGATCTGTCACTCTTTCTATAAAGAAATATTTTCTTAGATTACTCCTGAATCTATTCAGGGCTAGTGTTAGAAGTTCAAGAGCCTATAGCAGAAACTGGGAGAAGGCCCCAAAGCCTGCCTACAGGCTATGCCTTCTTCAACTTGAGGCAAGCTTAATAGCCCCTTGCAGTATGTGGGTCCAGGGCAAACTTAATCACCTCACATGTCGTTCCAATTTCCAGATCATTTATAAATATGTTAAATAGCACCAGTCCAAGTATAGATACCTGTAGCACTCCACTATTCACCCTCTTCCATTGAGAGAAATGACCATTTAACCCTACCCTCTGTTTTCTGTCCAATAACCAATTCCTAATCCACATCAGAACACTGCCTCCTATCCCATGACTTTTTAATTTTTTTCAAGAGTCTCTCATGTGGAACTTTGTCAAAAACTTTCTGAAAATCTAGATACACTACATCAACCTGCTCACCTTTATCCACATGTTTATTCATGCCTTCAAAGAAATGAAGCATATTGGTGAGGCCAATCTGAGCATCAGGGAAGTTGGTGGTGCACTTCCAAGCCTTCCAGTGCTAAAGGTGTCAGGCTTTCTACCCCAGTTCCAATCTGCTGAGTCATCCAGACCTAGAGGTGACAAAGCTGTGCATCCTTCTCCTTTTAATAATGTAACTCCAGAGATTTAAAAAAACAAACAAACTCTGTAACCCTGTGGTAATCCATTGAACAATTATTATTAGAATTGCTAAATCCTATATTTCTGGGCAAATCCCTCGAGTCATTCACCCTCCTCTGTTCTGAACAAAAATATAAGCAAATTTAACTTCCAGTCAAATAAGAATGATCAAAGGTACTGAGCTGACAATTGATTTTAATGCCCTCTGAACACATCTGAAAATAATTCTGATGATCAGATAATTACAGTCTTTAGCCGATTTGTTAAATGTAGCTCCTCACACCACTCCTGCTCCTTACACCACCTCTGCCTGGAGATGAATTAATATTGTTTCTGACAGGATTTTTTTTTCATCAGGAGTGGGGACACTGTCTGTGATGAGCTGCCAATTTGACATTTAGTCATGCTGTCATTAAGCTGATAAACAACATATTTCCACTAAAGACAATCCCTCTGTCCAGCATATTCTTATCTTCGGTGGAATGTCTAGTACATTGGTAGGCTGTTGCCTTCCAACCTCTGATTCACATCCCCTAAGGGCAGATGCCACTCTCAAAAGGTACATTTAAATGCCAAAATATACCTCATAACATAGCTAGAAAAAGTAAGAATTCACATTCTGCTACATGTGACTTCTTGAGATTATTTGGACTATGAGAGATTGAAAACTCCAGGTTTTAACTCTCAGAGAGGATTCCTGTTTGTTTTCAGATAAGGTCAGCCTCAGATGTTATACTCAGGTCCAATAGAGCAGCATGCAGGTTCCTGGAGTAGTCTAATAGTGGGTGCAGTGTGCAGACAGGTGGACCCAGGCTCCTACCTCCCCCTACCTGTTACACTTGTGGTGGAAACTGTGAGGCCTCCAAAACTTACTAGAAGCCCACTATACCCACATGTGGGTGCCCCTTTCACCATAAGGGCTATTGTAATGGTGTACAGTTGGGGGTAGTGGGTTGGGGAGCTCATCAGACAAGATAAGTGAGCAATGGTGAGATGTGTACCTGGGAGCATTTAATTGAAGTCCACTGCAGTGTCCACTAGGATGCCCCATTGATCTCCTGGGATGTTTATGTGGCCAGTCTACTAAGAATAAGTGCATCCCTAATGTGTATGTAAGTTACCATCCTTAAAACAACACCAGCTCCCCTGATATCTTTAACCCACACTTTCAACCCTCTTCCTACTGCTGCCCTCTACCACCTGTTATATATTTTAATGTTCTATTTGTACCCAATCATCTACCTGAGTTCTGGGCAGTTAACAACTAATATAATAAATTTCCACAAAAACACATAACCATTAAAAAAATTATTACATTAAAAAGAAAAAATAAAGTTCAAGCTAGTTAAAAATTCTTGTACGGTATCCAAGAATCACCTGTTTCTCAAAATTCAAATAGCCTCAACTGGGGTAGAAAAGAATTCCATAGGACTGGTCCAATACATTAAAATGCTTATTTCCAAATTTCTGCTCATCTCCTCTCTCCTACAGGTGGCATTTTAATAGCCAGTTCCGTGATCACCACAAGGGTCTTAAGGCATATAGGACTAGATTTTATATATGGTGCTGTATAAATTGTCGCTGAAAAAAAAATACACCTAAGTGTATTCTATAAACTAAGCCTAAAGTTATGCATGGTTTATAGAATATACCTAGCACCCATCCATGCGACTAAATTTAGTCACAGGTATTTATGTCAAATAAAACCTGGTCTAAATGCTGGCAACTAAGTTAGGCGTGAAGCGGGTATATTCTATATCAGCGCTCATAGATTTTAGAAATGCCCATGACCCGCCCATTCCATTCCAATGGCCATGCCCCCTTTACAGTTCTGCATCTTAGAATTTACGCATATAACTTCACAGAATATGCAGAGCAAGCTCTGTGTGTAAATTCCAATTAATGATAATTTGTGCCAATAATTTCCTGTGAAGTGGCAATTATTGGCCCTGATTGGCTTGTTAAGTTAATTAAGTTGGGCACCCAAATCAGAATTTGACCTGATTTGCGTACACAACTCTGGTCACACTATGTAGAATCCGGGAGATAAGGTGTAATTCTCTATAGAACACCTAAAGTTAGATACTGGGAGTGGAGAAGTGGCCTAATAGTTAGTGCAGTGGGTTCTGGACCTGGGGAACTGGGTTTGATTCCCACTGCTGCCTAAAGGTCAACAGTGGGTTGGGATCCTGGTGAACCAGGTTGATTTCCCTCTGCAGCTCTCTGTGACCCGGGGCAAATCACTTAGCCCTCCATTGCCCCAAGTACAATCCCTTTAAGCAAGCCTACCCTAATGCCCCAACCTAATCTCGCCAACCTCCACTCCCAATTCTGTTCTGACTTAAATACCAACCTTCCATCCTTCTCTTTCCATCTCTCCTTAATTTTATCCCTCCTTACCCCTTTTCTCCTAAATTACACTATCCTATCCTGTCTACCCTCTTTTATCCTAGTCATACAGTATATTATCTAGCTCAACTTATCATACACTACTAAGCCCGACTTTACGTTGTTTTACTACTGTTTTATTGAAAATTCTATTCTTAACTTTGTATTTCAAATTACTATGTAAGCCGCATTGAGCCTGCATTGTCTGGGAAAGCGCAGGGTACAAATGTAATAAATAATAATAATAATAATAATAAATTGAGAGCTCATTAGGGACAGTATCAGTACCTGAAACAGAAAATTGTAAATTGCTTAGGTCTAGGCAGTATATAAATACTGAAAATAAATAAATAAATCTGTGCTAAGCACAAATTCTATAACAGCAGTTGTGTGTTCAATTGCCTTTTGTAATGTACTAACATAAATCCTCATTTATACACCTGACTTTAGGTCAGGTCACCTTGCTATATAGAACTGTATCACTATTCCCAGTTTGTGTATAGCGAGGCAACCTGATAAGTGATTGAAATGAAAATTATTGAATCTCCCAGTTGATGAAGCTGAAGCTGAAGACTTCAGTGTTTCAGATACTTATTGAAAAAGTTGAATAATATAGACATTGTAAATGAAAGTATATTAGTAAAAGAAAAGTATCAACGAAAGAGAAGTTTGAAATTAATATGATTGAAAATAAGGACTGATGAGGAAAAATGGTGAGGTGATTGTGTGTGCGTTGGTCACATAACGGAAAAAAAAGGAAAAACCAACTGTCTGATGGTCCATAAAAATATTTTTAAAAATGTCTTTAGTACTGAATTTTTTTATTGGGATTTTGTCTATCATTGTGATATAGGCAGTTAGGCACATAAATGCTAATATTCTATAACCCGTGCGCATAACAGCCTGACATGCCCCTGACCTGCACATGCCCCATCCAGGTCCACACCCCCTTAAATTTGCACACTCTGGAAATTTGAGTGCACAACTTATAGAATACCCACAAGAACAGTTATGCACGTAACTTCCAATTAGCACTAATTAAAACCAATTGTAGCCAATAATTGAATGTTAAGACCAATTACCAGCTAATTAGATCATTGAGTTACGCATGTAACTCACCTTATTCTATAGAATTAGAGAGCACATGTGATACAGATACACCGTTTTTAAATAATGAAGTGTATTTAACTTTGTTTAGATTTTAAATTGAAACCAATGTAGATTCTCTAAAACTGTTGAAATATGGACAATGCTGTCAAGCCATTTTCTACCCTTGAAGCTATAGCTGCAACTTACTGGACTGATATTTGGACTTGCCTATATACAGGGCATTGCAATACTTCAGTCTTGACATGTCATTGCTTGCACAACCATAAACAGGAATCCCTGTTCTAAATATCGCTGTTGCATGTGGATTACATGTATCTGCCACATTGGCTATTTGCTTTAATGCCAACTCATGATTTTTTTTAACTGCTCTCATACTGTATATTCCATTGCAATAGCAAACAGTGAGCCAAACTAAGTCATGATCTAAGAAGAAGACTCGGGGGAAGTTTTTCAAGGCATGGTAAAAGATGGGCTTTTACTGAAACTTGATTTACCATGGGAGCCACCATATTGCAGCACCTAAATAAGTCTAAGAACCCTTCGAAGGAGCAAGGCTAGGCGCTCTTTGTTGGAGCACTGCTGAGAGTCGGAAGCCTTCCTTTGTGCATTCTTGTGAAGATCATGCAAAATAGGGAGATCAAGAGGATAATTTTATAAGGAGCTGTCCAGTTTCAGGTTGCAAGATCCAACGTAAACGCCAGCATTTTAATCATGTGTGTACATAAGTGGGCACTAAAACGTGTAAATGCCCTCTTATAAAATGCCACAGAGCGTAAAAATAAGCATGGCACATACTTTTGCTGTGGGCGTGCACATGGACAGAGTTTGGGTGGAGCACACACTCATGCGAACAACACAACAAAAAAGATGTTCTACTCCATGTGGAAGCTGAAAAGAATAAAACCATTCTTTCCAAGATTTGTCTTCCGCAACCTGGTACAATCACTCGTATTAAGCCATCTGGACTACTGCAACTCATTATACGCAGGTTGCAAAGAACAAACAATGAGAAAACTTCAGACAGCTCAGAATACAGCGGCCAGACTCATCTTCGGAAAACCAAAATACGAAAGTGCAGCACCATTACGCAAGAAACTACACTGGCTCCCACTTAAGGAACGTGTCACCTTTAAAATATGCACATTAGTGCATAAAATCATCCACGGTGAAGCCCCTGCATACATGTCCGACTTGGTAGACCTGCCACCCAGAAACGCCAAAAAATCATCCAGAACTTTCCTCAATCTCCACTTCCCTAAGTGCAAAGGCATAAAGTATAAAGGACTACATGCCTCAACCTTCTCCCACAAGAGCACGCAACTCTGGAACGCACTACCACGCAGCCTAAGAGCGGTCTACGATTTGACAGACTTCCGCAAACAACTGAAGACTTATCTCTTTGACAAAATATACCGCAAGGAGCAAAACACATAAATCCCATATATATCACAACAATGCCTCAAGACATTACCCCACGCAATCCACGTCCCCGTACTCTCCCATTCAATATCTACCCACAGATAAAAACTGTCTACCCCATCGCTCACTTGCTATTATTCGATCAGCGTACTAAATCCCCTACACAATATCCTTTAGTTTCCACGCCCCAAAGGCAACTGATCTAACCTTGTCTTCCTTTTATCTGTTCACAATGTAACCCATAATTGTAATGTAATGTAATATAAGAAACTGTATTTCCATCATTTACAATGTATTGTAAGCCACACTGAGCCCGCAAATAGGTGGGAAAATGTGGGATACAAATGCAACTAAATAAATAAATAAATAAAATGTACACACTGAAATTATAAAATAATTTATGCACATTCTCACTATCATCTAGATGTAAGCATTTACATCAGCCATAGGGCTAGTGTAACTGATTGTACCTTAAATTAGGCTAGCATTTTATAAAGCAAAGTAGATGCCTTCTTTTTTTTATATACAATGGGGCTCATCTTCAAAAGAGAAAAACATCCAAAAAGTGGCATAAATCTGCATTCGATGTTTTTCTCAACGTCCAAATTAGTATTTTTGAAACCAATTCTTAGATGTTTTTCTATGAAGTCTGTCAGACATGTTCAAATCACAAAGGGCATGTGAGGGGCATGTTAAGGGTGGCATTTGCGCATTTCTAACACTTGGACATTTTTCTGCCATAATGGAGCAAAACAAAAAACACCCAGGGCTATAAGTTGGACATTTTGGTCTAGACCTGTTTTATTAACCAATAAGGGAAAGGGAATTGGGACTTGATACACCACCTTTCTGTGGTTTTTGCAACTACATTCAAAGAGGTTTATACACTACATGCATGGGATAAGCATAAAGGAATCCTGTGCCGAAGGAATGGATCCTCAGGAGCTTAGTCAGGATCGGGAGGCGGGACTGGTGGTTGGGAGGCGGGGATAGTGCTGGACAGACTTGTACGGTCTGCGCCGGAGCCGGGGTTGGGAGGCGGGGCTGGTGGTTGGGAGGTGGGGATGGTGCTGGGCAGACTTGTGCGGTCTGTGCCGGAGCCGGTGGTTGGGAGGAGGGGCGGGTGGTTGGGAGGCGGGGATAGTGCTGGGCAGACTTATACGGTCTGTGCCCTGAAGAGCACAGGTACAAATCAAAGTAGGGTATACACAAAAAGCAGCAAATATGAGTTATCTTGTTGGGCAGACTGGATGGACCGTGCAGGTCTTTTTCTGCCGTCATCTACTATGTTACTATGTTACTATATACAGGTAGTTATTTATTTGTACCTGGGGCAATAGAGGGTTAAGTGACTTGCCCAAAGTCACAAGGAGCTGTAGTGGGAACTGAACCCAGTCCCTCAGGGTCAAAGTCTGCTGCACTAACCACTAGGCTACTCCTCCACTCCAAGCCACAAAAAAGTGCCCTAAATGACCAGATGACCACTGGAGGGAAAGCATTTCTTACTAACCTCTGTGCCAGCCTCAGATGTTATACTCAGGTCCATTAGAGCAGCATGCAGGTCCCTGGTGTAGTGGTGGGTTCAGTGCACTGCAGAGAGGTGGACCCAGACCCATACCTTCTCCTACCTGTTACACTTGTGGTGGAAACTGTGAGCCCTCCAAAACTTGCCAGAAACCCACTATACCCACATGTAGGTACCACCTTCACCATAAGGACTATTGTAATGGTGTACAGTTGGGGGTGGTGGGTTTTGGAGGCTCAGCAGATAAGAAAAGAGAGCAATGGTGAGATGTGTACCTGGGAGCATTTATTTTGAAGTCCACTGCAGTGCCCTCTAGGATGCCCCATTGCTCTCCTGGTATGTTTGTGTGGCCAATCTACCAAGAATGCTGGCTCCTCCTACATCCCAATGGCTTGATTTTGTGTGTTTTTCACTTGGATTTTTTTTTCCAAAAAATGGACCAAATGATAAACACACAGAGCACAAAAGCATTTAGCAAATAGCCATTTTCGAAAGAAAAAGATACACATTTTTCTGTTTTGAAAATTACTATATTCCCCACTTGAATTTTGGACATATTTTACAAAATATACAAAGTTGGACTTAGACATCATATCAAAAATGCCCCCCCTAAGGTTTGAAATTGGTACATTTGTGCTACTTCAAGCTAGGAATCCAGTAATAAAATTACTGTCCAAACTGAAGAGACTGAGTGGAAGGTGGTGGGAGGGTGGGGAATCAGAAGAGAATTAAGTGCATTTCAGAACAGTATTTTAAGGTAATCATTGTGATAGGAAAACAACAAGAATGCAATGGTTATGAAATTAGGTAGCCTTATATTCAAGAAGATTTTTTCTCTCTTTCTGGGAAATTGCAGGTAAAACTTTCAGCTGACACGGGAAGAAAATGTCAGATCAGTACATTGAGTAAATACAAGATCATTGTCTCCTCAAATATCCAGCAGGTTTTACTATAATAAAAGGCTGTAGAAAGATAAGGTTGAGAATCAAGTCATTTTGACTTGTAAACATTGGACAATGTGGCATGATGTACTGAATTCAGGTATTAATGTTGAGATATACACAATAGGACTCTTTATTGATTTTTTTTTTTCTCATTTAAAGGAACAACAAAACCCTGCATTGCAGGGCTTCCATAAAGTAGAGAAAAATAAGATTATGAGTATAAAACAGAGCGGGTTTTGGACAGCAGCTCTGAACTAGAGGCATAGAAAGGTGCTGACTCTACAGAAAACAGGAACTGTGGCTTACTGCATTCTGAGTCACTAAGAGAGAGTTTCTCAGTTTTTCTACCTCTCCTGGCCAAGTATGCAGCAGATCCTGCACAGTGGATCTATTTCTTATAGCTCATTGCAAGGGATAAGTAATGACTTTCCAAGTGCAATTTATTATGGACTTTTCCTCCAGGAACTTGTCCAAACTTCTTTTGAATCCCACTTTGTTGGCGGCCCTAGATCAGATCCTCTGCTACATGTCTCACAGCTTAATCATGCGTTACATGAAAAAATACTTTGTGTTCATCTGGTTGTTAGTTTCATGGCATGTCCTCTTGCTTAATGGTTTGTTTGAAAGATTACACAATCATCTCCTACTTTACATTTCCGTACTATACAGTTCCATTTTGCATGGGAAATGTACATCAGAAAATGGAGGTCCAAGTTCGGATGTTTAAACTTTTCTGACTATTTTATAAAAGGCCTGTAGCAAAAAAAAACAGAGCACAAAGGGCCTTTCAAAACACAGGTAACACAATTCTTTCATATAAAAAATCCTTTAATAATAGAATTTGATTGGAGGAAGACCCGACACGGGCCGTGTTTCGGTGCTACCGCACCTGCGTCAGGGGTCACATCAATGACTAAAAAAAACTCAACAGACTAGTTTCAACTGTCTGATGTTTTCCAGAGTTGTCCTCCAAACAACATGCAGTGAAGAGCTCACGCACACCTGTTGAGTTTTTTTAGTCATTGATGTGACCCCTGACGCAGGTGTCGGGTCTTCCTCCAATCAAATTCTATTATTAAAGGATTTTTTATATGAAAGAATTGTGTTCCCTGTGTTTTTAAAGGCCCTTTGTGCTCTGTCTTTTTTTGCTTGGACTTTTTTTGTACTTAGCTCCCTCTCTCTTTGTTGCATAAAAGGTCTGTAGAACATGGAGCTTTTTGTAAAATATGCATAAGGACATGCAGGAGTGCATGTGTATTTAAAGAAGGTACATAGGATTCATGGCAGTATCCTTTAAACTTATAGGCAAAATTGAGGGGTGTATCCTCATCTAGGAAAAGTATATTCTGTTCTTCTCCTCAAACACCTGTCAGGAATATGCCTTTTCCCTATTAATATTCAGATCAGTATTCAAAGGAATTAATATGTTTAGTGGCTACTACTGAGGAGGGTAGTTATCAAGGTGTGGTAAAAACCACCCTTTTACTGCAGCCTGATTTACTATGGGAGTCACCAGATGGCTGTAGCTCAGTACCACAGATTAGTGACTTCCGTCATAGGAGCCAACTTTTCAAAATTATTGGGGGTGCTAAGCCCAATGAAAATAACCCCTCCCTGGACACATACAAGGAAGTTTCTCAATATTGGGGGTGCTCAAGCACCCACAGAGTCGGCTTCAATGACTTCCGTGGCAAATGAATAATGTGAACCATCGCACAAGCAACGTTATTCTACCATCCTGGAGCATTGGGCTGCATCTTAAAAAGGCCCAGCAAAGGTAAAATAAATTGCTCCTTAGTTCCCCCCCCCCCCCCATCACAAGCCTCCTTCCTGAAGGATTCCCCCCCACACACATACACACATATAAGTCCTCCTTCTGAAGCCCACCCCCATAAATCCCCCCCCCCAAGGGAGGCTTACATTTGGGGGGGGGGCTCTTTGGGAGGGTGGCTTTGGAGGCAACCTATTGTATCTTTGCTTTGCCCCTTAATTAAAAAGTAGTCCAGGACAGTAAAATCACCCTCCCCAGTGTTCTACATGCACTAAGTGGATTTAGAAGTGCTTCTTTGCGGGAAGATAATAATACCTGTAAATTATGTTTTCAAATATATTTCATTTTATTTTTGTTATTTTTCTTGGAGAAAATACCCACACAAAAAGCAGGTGCAAACATCTGCACCAACTTTGTGTCCACAGTAAGTCTCAACACAAAACTGGGGGCATATGGTGCTTTGGAAGTTGGTATAAATATATCAGTAAAACTACCTGCACACATTGTCCCAATGTGGACAACTTGAAAATGATCTCCCTTAGATATCCAGGAGTACTGCTAACAGCTAACTAAGGGGTCCTTTTACAAAGTGGCAGAAGGGCTACCGCATGTGTAGCATACACCAAATTGACACTACTACTGGGGTAGCGTGGGCACCCAATGGTAATTTCAGAGTTGGTGCATGCTTTCCCTCGGTAGAAAATATTTTTCTATTTTCTACCGTGGGGGGCGTTCCTGGTGGTAATTGGCAGCACGGCCACATTGGCGCATGCTGCATGAGTACATGAGTACATAAGTATTGTCACACTGGGACGACCAAAGGTCCATCAAGCCCAGCATCCTGTTTCCAACAGTGGCCAATCCAGGTCACAAATACCTGGCAAGATCCCAAAAAAGCTCAATACATGTTATGCTGCTTATCCCAGAAATAAGCAGTGGATTTCCCAAAGTCAATTAATAATGGTCTATGGACTTTTCCTTTAGGAAGCCGTCCAGACCCTTTTAAAACCCCGATAAGCTAACCGCCTTTACCACATTCTCTGGCATCGAATTTTAGAGTTTAATTACACGGTGAGTGAAGAAACAAATCTTCCGATCCGTATTAAATTTACTGCTTTGTAGCTTCATCGCGTGCTCCCTAGTCCTAGTATTTTTGGAAAGAGTAAACAAACCATTCACGACTACCCATTCCACTCCACTCATTATTTTATAGACCTCTATCATATTTCTCCTCAGCCATCTCTTCTCCAAGCTAAAGAGCCCTAGATACTTCAGCTTTTCCTCATAGTGAAGTTGTCCCATCCTCTTTATCATATCACTTTGTATTTGTTATTTACCGGCTTGGCGCATGCCTACGGTATTATGTAAGCCACATTGAGCCTGCAAATAGGTGGGAAAATGTGGGATACAAATGTAACAAATAAATAAATCATTTTTGTCACTCTTCTCGGTACCTTTTCTAATTCCAATATATCTTTTTTGAGATGTAGTGACCAGAATTGAACACAATATTCGAGGTGCGGTCGCACCATGAACTGACACAAAGGCATTATTACATCTTCACTTTTGTTTACCATTCCTTTCCTAATAATATCTAACCGTCGCAGCACACTGAGCAGAGGATTTTACTGCACCATCAACAACAACGCCGAGATCCCTATCTTGGTCGGTGACTCCTAATGTGGAACCTTGCATTACATACGTAGCTATAGCTCGGGTTCCTCTTTCCCACATGCATCACTTTGCACTTGCTCATGTTAAACATCATCTGCCATTTAGACGTCCAGTCTCCCAGTCCTCGTAAGGTCCTCGTGTAATTTTTCACAATCCTCTCACGATTTACCAACTTTCAATAACATGGAGGGGCATAATCGAACGGGGCACCCAAGTTTTCCTGAGGGCGTCCTCGCAGGACGTCCCCACGAAGGGGCGGAGAAACCCATATTATCGAAACAAGATGGGCGGCCATCTTTCATTTCGATAATATGGTCGTGGATGCCCAAATCTCAACATTTAGGTCGACTATAGAGATGGTCGTCCCCGATTTTCGCCGATAATGGAAACCGAGGACGCCCATCTCAGAAACAACCAAATCCAGGCCATTTGGTAGTGGGAGGAGCCAGCATTCGTAGTGCACTGGTCTCCGTCACATGCCAGGACACCAACTGGGCACCCTAGGGGGCACTGCAGTGGACTTCAGAAAAAGCTCCCAGGTGCATAGCTCCCTTATCTTTTGTGTTGACCCCCCCTCCAAAAAAACCAAAACCCACTCCCCACAACTGTACACCACTGCCATAGCCCTTAGGGATGAAGGGGGCACCTAGATGTGGGTACGGTGGGTTTGTGGTGGGTTTTGCAGGGCTCACATTTATACTGCTGTCATGGAGCTGGGTATGATATTTGAGGATGGCTTAGAGGCTGGAAAAATATTTTTAATTTTTTTTTAGGGTGGGAGGGGGTTAGTGACCACTGTGGGAGTAGGGGGAGGTCATCCCCGATTCCCTCCGGTGGTCAACTGGTCATTTAGGGCACATTTTTGTGGCTTGGTTGCAAAAAAAAAAAAAGGACCAAGTAAAGTTGGCCAAGTGTTCGTCAGGGACACCCTTCTTTTTTCCATTATCAGTCGAGGATGCCCATGTGTTAGGCATGCCCCAATCCCGCTTTCGCTATGCTTCTGACATGCCCCCAGGAACTTTGGTCATCCCCGTGACGGAAAGCAGTTGAGGGCGCCCAAAATCGGCTTTTGATTATGCCGATTTGGGTGACCCTGGGAGAAGGACGCCCATCTCCCGATTTGTGTCGAAATGAGCCCATAAGTGTGCTCTATTGCTCACTAATGCACACGTGAAAGATGACTACTGAAGAATAATGCCACTATTGATGATATTGCAACCAAAATGAAAACATACATAATTATAAAAACCCAAACAAAATGAAAACTCCTGTAAACAACACAAGACAACTCTTTTAGCCTGCACGCCCGTAGTAGTAGCATTGTATAACCTCTGCCTTTTTTGGGTCCACTAGATATGATATTAAATAAAGTTCTGGCACATGTAAATGGGTATTTCTGTTTGTTTCTATCCTGTGTTCTGTGCTGTGCCTGTTCTGGGTGGGAAGTCTGCACAACCCGAACTAAATCACTAGTAAAATTAAAAAATAACCTTGTGCCCTTTCAGAACAAAACAAACAATAATAAAACAAACATCATCTTGCCTGGGAACTGTTGAAATATTAATGTCGTAATGAGGTCACTCAGTGAACACAAAAAATTTGTATATAACCTGGGAGAAGATGCCTCCAGTGAGAGAAAGCCTTGGTGTTAATTGGCAAATATGGCTGGGAGAGTGGGAGAAAAACATTGAGGATTCTTGCCCTGGGCATAGACAGAGGCATACACCAGCTGCCTTCTGTGCACCCAGGAACTGCCTTGGGAGTCTCAGACAGCAAGCTTACAGCACATAAGCTATATGACAAATAGTGTAGGAGCTGAGAACAACAGAACAGTGGCACATCTAATCTAATCTAGTTTCAGACTGAGTCATACAGTTCTATGACAGGCTTGCCAATCCTGCAGTTTTGGCGCGGAATTGGGCAGTTTTTATAAGATGCCCGCGGGCACTTTTAAGCAGTCATGGGTTGCAACTTTATAGGCGGTTTCCTGCTCTGTCTCCTATTGGTCAAATTTGGAGTCGAAACGAAGCTTGGTGCATCTCAAGCCTCATTTCAGCTCCAAATTTGACCAATAGGAGAGTGAGGCAGGTGATGAGGTCATCAGTTGACTCATCAGCCCTGCAGAGCAAGCGCACATGTATACAAAGCAAGTGTACATGTATGAGTGGGACCCCCTCCACCGGTGGGACGCCCTCCCCCGCTCCTCCCTCCTCCCTGCTCCTCAAATAGGCATTTTGGGGTATTTTTGGGAAGGGAAACTTTTTTCCATCTGGCAACCCTGTTCTACATGTACCTCTGAGTCATCTGCCTGCCCTGCGGCTGTATATGCCCTGCAGGAGGCAATTCCTAGTACACCTTCAGATTCTGGAGTCTGGTTTGTGGAGCTGAGCACCCCGTACCTGGAATCAGGGTTCTGGGACTTGTGCTTTTGACTGGCTCCAGTTAAGCATAGCCTCAATAAAAGTGTCCGTACCGGACGACTTACCGATTGGAGGGAGGTTGATATTTTTTTCACCAAAGGTGGCCTCTTATAACCTCCGACCGTGGGTTCTTCAAATAGTCCAGTTAGGATACACCCTCAATCTGAAATCCAAACCTCCAAATTGCCCACCGGGAGCTCATTCTTAACAGCTCCCAGCACAAGCAGGTACTTGCAGAGGAAACTCTCCGCCCTTCTAAAGGCCAGTGCGGTCGAACCCGTCCTACCAGGGGAAGAAGGGTTGGGATTCTATTCCAGGTTCTTCCTGTGCAAAAGAAAACAGGGGGGATGCATCCCATCCTAGACCTAAGGGCCCTGAAAACAATTTGTAGTCCGAGAAAAGTTCAGGATGGTTTCCTCCTGGGCACCCTTCTTCCCATGATTCAAGAAAACGATTGGCTATGGTCTCTGACTTAAAGGATGCTTATACACACATCTCGATACTCCAAGCTCACAGGAAGTATCTTCGATTTCGGCTGGGAACTCAGTACTTTCAGTACAGTGTACTGCCCTTTGGTCTGGCGTCTGTGCCCAGAGTGTTCACAAAGTGCCTAGTGGTAGTCGCAGTGTCGCTACGCAGACTGGGAGTGCATGTGTTCCCTTATCTCGACAATTGGCTGATGAAGAGCACTTCGGAGGCAGGCGCTGTACAGTCCATGTGAATGACTATTCAGGTGTTAGAACTACTGGGGTTCGTAATCAATTACTCCAAGTTCCATCTCACCCCAGTTCAAAAATTGGAATTCATTGGGGCTCTGTTAAACACAAAGACAGCTCAAGCTTATCTTCCCGAGACAAGGGCAGAAAACTTCCTGTCCCTGGTGTCCATAGTTTGAGCGTCTCAACAGATCACAGCTTGGCAGATGTTGAGACTTCTGGGGCACATGGCCTCCACAGTTCATGTGACTCCCATGGCACGCCTACACATGAGATCAGCTCAATGGACCCTAGCTTCCCAGTGGTATCAAGCTGCAGGGAGTCTAGAGGATGTAATCCAAATTTCCACTGACTTCCGGAATTCTCTGCAGTGGTGGACGATTTGATCCAATTTGACCTTGGGATGTCCATTCCAAATTCCTCAGCCACGAAAAGTGCTGATGACGAATGCATCTCTCCTGGGGTGGGGAGCTCATGTAGATGGGCTTCACACTCAAGGAGCCTAGTCCTTTCAGGAAAAAGGTTTTCAGATCAATCTCCTGGAATTGCGAGCGATCTGGAACGCTCTAAAGGCTTTCAGAGACCGGCTGTCCAACCAAATCATATTGATTCAGACAGACAATCAGGTTGCCATGTATTACACCAACAAGCAGGGGGGCACCGGATCTCGGCCTCTGTGTCAGGAAGCCGTCCAGATGTGGCTTTGGGCATGCCGTCATGGCATGTTTCTCCAAGCCACTTATCTGGCAGGCGTAAACAACAGTCTGGCCGACAGGCTGAGCAGGAAAATGCAACCTCACGAGTGGTCACTGGACAAGAATGTCGCCCGCAAGATCTTCCGAGCGTGGGGCACCCCTTCGGTAGATCTTTTTGCCACTCAGGTCAATCACAAGGTCCCTCAGTTCTGTTCCAGGCTTCAGGCCCACGACAGACTGCATTGGGGAACAGGCATATGCGTATCCTCCCATACCTCTAGTAGGGAAGACTTTACTGAAACTCAAGCAAGACTGCAGAGCCATGATTCTGATTGCTCCCTTCTGGCCGCGTCAGATTTGGTTCCCTTTTCTTCTGGAGTTGTCCTCCGAGGAACCGTGGAGATTGGAGTGTTTTCCAACCCTCATCACCCAGAACGAGGGGCTGCTTCTGCATCCCAACCTCCAGTCTCTGGCTCTCACGGCCTGGATGTTGAGAGCTTAAATTTTCCTCCTTGGGTCTTTCAGAGGGTGTCTATCGAGTCTTGCTTGCTTCCAGGAAAGATTCCACAAAGAGGTGTTATTCTTTCAAATGGAGGAGGTTTGCCGTCTGGTGTGACAGCAAGGCCCTAGATCCTCTTTCTTGTCCTACACAGACCCTGCTTGAATACCTTCTACACTTGTCAGAGTCTGGTCTCAAGACCAACTCCATAAGGGTTCACCTCAGTGCAATTAGTGCTTATCATCGTTGTGTAGAGGGTAAGCCTATCTCTGGACAGCCTTTAGTTGTTCGCTTCATGAGAGGTTTGCTTTTGTCAAAGCCCCCGGTCAAACCTCCACCAGTGTCATCGTATCTCAATGTCATTCTCACCCAGCTGATGAAAGCTTCTTTTGAGGCACTGAATTCCTGCCATCTGAAGTACTTGACCTGGAAGGTCGTTTTTTTGGTGGCTGTTACGTCAGCTCATAGAGTCAGTGAGCTTCAGGCCCTGGTAGTGCATGCACCTTATATCAAGTTCCATCACAACAGAGTAGTCCTCTGCATGCACCCTAAGTTCCTGCCAAAGGTGGTGTCAGAGTTCCATCTGAGCCAGTCAATCGACTTGCCAACATTCTTTCCCCGTCCTCATACCCACCCTGGCGAAAGCAGTTTGCATACCCTGAAATGCAAGAGAGCATTAGCCTTTTACGTGGAGCGGACAAAGCCCTTCAGACAGTCCACCCAGTTTTTGTTTCTTTCGATCCCAACAGGAGGGGATTCGCCATCGGAAAATGCACAATCTCCAATTGGCTAGCAGATTGCATTTCCTTCACTTATGACCAAGCTGGGCTGACTCTAGAGAGCCATGTCACAGCTCATAATGTTAGAGCCATGGCTGCGACAGTGGCTCACTTAAAGTCGGCCTCCATTGAAGAGATTTGCAAGGCTGCAACGTGGTCATCAGTCCAAACATTCACATCTCACTACTGCCTTCAGCAGGATACCCAACACGACAGTCGGTTTGGACAGTCAGTGCTGCAGAATCTGTTTGGGGTTTAGAATCCAACTCTACCCCCCTAGACCCCATTTTTGTTCTGTTCCAGGCTACACTCCCAGTTAGTTGTTTATGGTTTCAGGTCATTCTATGTTATGTCCTCGCCATTGCGAGGCCCAATTGACCAATGTTCATTGTTTTGAGTGAGCCTGGTTGCTAGGGATAGCCCACATGTGAGAACAAGCAGCCTGCTTGTCCTTGGAGAAAGCGAAGATACTTACCTGTAGCAGGTATTCTCTGAGGACAGCAGGCTGATTGTTCTCACAAACCCGCCCACCTCCCCTTTGGAGTTGTTGTTGTTGTTTATTTGTTTTCATGCTTTTTGATTAAACTGAGGAGGCATGCTCACACGACGGGCGTGAAGTCATCCGCGCATGCGCGGTGCACGCTGCACGCACGCCAGAAGACTCTGGCAAAACTTTGTTTATATTTTGCTTGCAAAATGCCGATTCCTGGGCCGACGCGGACGTCGACCCACATGTGAGCACAATCAGCCTGCTGTCCTTGGAGAATACCTGCTACAGGTAAGTATCGTCACTCTATTTGGGTTTCTGCCAGGTACTTCTGACTTGGACTGACCACTGTTGGATTGGCTAGATGGACCATTGGTCTGACCCAGTATGGCTGTTCTTATGTTCTTATAAGTTAGCTGCTACTTGGGTTAAGAAGGACGGCCTAGCTCACAAGCATGGCTTTTTAAAGTAGACTTTACTATGATTGTTCCTTATATTCCCCAGCCCCCATTCCCCCTTAGCTTTTCTTTATGGCAGGGAGAACTATTACTGCTCTTGATAGAAAATTGTCATTCTGGTTTCTTTTCCCAATCTAGGTTTGACCTTGCAACGTAAAGGCTGTAGGGAGAGGAACCATCTCCTGTTTCTATCTGAGTGTTCATTTTGATAAACAGAAGTAAAGAGGTTTGTGATTCACTGTCAAGGTGAATTGACTGACTAAAAACTAGTATTTAAGATCCTCCAAGGCCTAGCCAGAGTTGCATCCCCAACTGTGGAAAGAAAGAGTAACTTAGTGGTTGAAGCAATGGGCAGAGAACCAGTGAAACAAATCCTTGTAAATGTTCTTAAATAATTGAAAATGGGACATCCAAGTCAGGATGTTTCAGTTTCCCCAAGTATTTTAGCACAGGTTCTGCTGAATGTGGAGCTTTTTATAGATATATATTAGAACACTGGAAAATGGCATGTCCAGCAGCAACTGCCATTGAAAAAAAGAGCTGCATAACAAAGGGCTTTACACACTTATGTGCCGGCAAATACACGTGTTACATGCTGATCTCGCAATATATACGTACAAGAGGAGCCAATTAAGGAGCACAATGAAATAACTCTCTCTTGTTTGTGTGTATGCACGTTATAGAATAAGGGCAGTTAATCATTAAATTAAGTGCTAATTGTCATTAACATCCACTTATTGCCAATAATGGAAGTCAATTGGTGCTAATTGGGACTAATTTGCAGCTACACTTGTAACTGCCCTTAGTTGTTGCTCTATTATGTTAGTACATAATTCCTTTATTGTGCAACTGCTAGGGGGTGTGGCTGTGGGAGGGTCAGGGGCGTTCCCAGCACATATGCACTAGTCAGTTACATGAGAGCATTTTTGCACCTGCCTTTGGTGGCATAAGTGCTTCTGACTAAAATTAGGTGCATAAATGTGGACTTACACTAGTATTCTATAACAGCAATTACACACTTAGGGGCGGATTCAGTAAATGGCGCCCAAATTTAGGTGCCAGGAAAAATTTGCACTAAGCACCATTCTATTGAGGGAGCTCACTCAAGCTGCTCTCTAAGGGACCCTTTTACTAAGCTGTTGTAGGGCTAGTGTGTGCCGAATCGACACTACCACGAGGGTAGCATGGGCACCCGCGGTAATTTCGAAGTTGGTGCGTGCTGTTTCCTTGGTAGAAAATATTTTCTACCACAGGGGTGTTCATTACAGTAATCAGCAGCGTGGCCACGTTGCCGCACACTGCCTGATTACCGCAGGAGTGGAGTGTAAGCCCTTACCACCAAGTAAATAGGTGGTGGTAAGGGCTCAGGCAGTAAATATCCATGTGCAACTTTTAATATTAGCACATGGTCATTTATTGCCCTATTTAACTTTTTTCCCGCCGCGGTAAAAAATGGCCCAGCGTGCGCCAATTTCACATGTCCAAACTAGCACAGGCCACTTTTTACCGCAGCTTAGTAAAAGGGCCCCTAAAAATATGAAACTAGAAACTGAACAGGTTAGTACAGCAAGCAACCAGCCTGCAACTGAAAGCAAAGTGTATGCAGAGGTGAAGCTTATTGCTGCATCCACACCAGACCAGGGGGAGGGGTAGAGGATCTAAAACGTTAAATCAAATGCAGAATATTCCAGATTCAGTAAATGGCACTCAGATGTAGGCACTGGGGAAAATCTGTGCTAAGCGCTATTCTGTATAGGGCACTGCGTACTTAGTGCCCTTTACAGAAAAGTGCATAGAGTGGATTCCTCAGCCCAACTTTGGTCATGAGCATAGGCGTAGTTTGACTGTTTCATTTGGGGGGGGCAAAAAATGGGCGGAGCATATTAGCATATCATTTGCATATATACATATGCAAATGAATATGCTAATATGGAGGAAGGAAATGAAATTTACAGGCAAAATATCACAGATGCACATTTCAAAAAGCTGACACATTTCAATTAATAAATTATGAATAAAATAAACTTTTATTTACCTTTGTTGTCTGATCATGTAGTTTTTCTATTCGCTTTGATCCCAGTGTCTTCTGTTTTATGCAGTGTCTTCTTTCCAGTAGGCTTCCCTCTGCTCCCCACCCTTCCAGTCCCATCCATCTCTTGCTCCTTCCCTCTGCTCCCCCCCCTCCCAGTCCCATCCATCTTCTGTTCCTTCCCTCTGCTCACCATCCCTCCGTCCCATCCATCTTCTGCTCCTTCCCTCTGCTGTGCCTGACCTCTCCCAATCCCATCCATCTCCTGGTCCATCCCTCTGCTCCCCACCCCTCGCAGTCCCATCCATCTCTTGCTCCTTCCCTCTGCTCCCCACCCCTCCCAGTCCCATCCATCTCCTGCTCCTTCCCTCTGCTCACCTCCTTTCCCAGTCCAATCCAATTCCTGGTCCTTCCCTCTGCTCCCCACCCACCCCTCCCAGTCCCATCCATCTCTTGCTCCTTCCCTCTGCTCCCCACCCCTCCCAGTCCCATCCATCTTCTGTTCCTTCCCTCTGCTCACCATCCCTCCGTCCCATCCATCTCTTGCTCCTTCCCTCTGCTGTGCCTGACCTCTCCAAATCCCATCCATCTCCTGGTCCATCCCTCTGCTCCCCACCCCTCGCAGTCCCATCCATCTTCTGTTCCTTCCCTCTGCTCACCTCCTTTCCCAGTCCCATCCAATTCCTGGTCCTTCCCTCTGCTCCCCACCCACCCCTCCCAGTCCCATCCATCTCTTACTCCTTCCCTCTGCTCTCCACCCTCCCAGTCCCATTCATCTTCCCTCTGCTGCCCCCCACCCCCCCGCGAGGTCCAGGATCGTGACTCCGTTTGCCCCCTCTCTTCCTCCCTCCCTCCGGTGCAGGCAGCAGTCTTCTTCAACCTTTCTGTGCTCCTGGCAGCGGTAGCGACGTATACACGCTGCCTTCGGTCTGCCCCGGAAGCCTTCTCTTCAAGTTCCTGTTCCCACCTATGCGGGAACAGGAACTTGAAGAGAAGGCTTCGGGGCAGAGCTGAAGGCAGCGTGTACGTCGCTACCGCTGCCAGGAACAAGAAAGGCTTAGAGAAGATTGGTGCTGCCTGCGCCGGAGGGTAGGAAGAGAGGAGGTAGATAGACGCGCTCGTCTCCATCCGCTTCGCTGCTTCCCTGCCCTCTCTGTCTGCGTCCCGCCCGAAAGGAAATGACATCAGAGGAAGGCGGGACGCAGACAGAGAGGGCAGGGAAGCAGCGAAGCGGATGGAGACGAGCGCGTGCCTGCTTGTTTTTTTTTTTTTTCATTCTAGCGCCAGTCCACGTCCTCGTCCTTTGGGGGGGCATTGCCCCCCCTCGCCCCCCCCCCAGTCTACGCCTATGGTCATGAGGACTTACTCCAGATGAAACTTGGCATAAATCCTGGCATGCAAGTTGGGCACGTAACCCTGGTGTTCTGTAACACTACGTCTAAATGTTTGGAATGCAGGAGCCACCCAAGTGAAGATGGTGCCTGAGCCAAGGATGAGATGCTGCCATCTCCCCCTTCTTTCCTCCACCCCCTTCCCTGAGTTTACCATTCTTTTCCATTTTTCAAAAGGCGGTAGCAGCAGAGATTCCCAAACGCTGCCCTGCCACCAGCACCGGCCTCTTTTCTACTGTGGCCTGCCTCTGAGGAAACAGGAAGTTACATCAGAGAGGTGGGCCATAGTAAAGAGAAGAGGCTGGTGCCGGCGGCAGGGCGGCATATGGGAATCACTGCCACCTTCTGCAAAATGGAAAAAGAAGGTAAATTTGGGGAAGGGGGTGGAGGAAGGAAGGGGGAGATGCCACCCCCGCCTCAGTTGGCCTAATGGTAGGGCCACCACTGTTGGAATGCAGCAAACCCACCCATGCCCCCCATAGCCACACCCCCTTTTGGGTTACGTGTAAGACACTTTGGACACCCAGCGTTCTAGAATAGCACACAGGCAGATACGCATATGAATCCAAATTAGTGCCAAGTAATTGCCAATTAACTCTAATTAACCTCAATAAATGGTTATTAGCACTCAATTGACTGCTTAGTCTGCACGCCCATCTGGGCTCCATGTCCAACTTTGGGTGACCTATGTAGAATCCAGGGCTTAGCGCCCAACATTTTAGCATCTAACTGTAGGTGACCTTTATAGAATTACCTCTGGATGGAAAAATGTTCATTAAAAAAAAAAAGAAACCTAGATGAAATAAATATAATAACTGCAAATTTTTCTGTGTTGCTCCCAAGTGGTTGATGATGGTCTTTACATCTTACTTTAGAATGAGTTATTATAAGCTAATGAGTTCCTACTATGTTGTCAAAGTTTCAGAAACACAGTGACCACTGAAACTCATTGCAAATCGATGGTCAGCCTCCCAAAGGGCAGTGAAATGTGTTTAAAGCTTATTCACATTTTTAGAAATGGGTTAAGAAAACAGCCAGCATTTCACATCCCTTAACCTGTCATTTGGATTTTTTATATTACTCAGCAATTTTGCCCAAGAGGTCTTTCTTGGAAAGAAACATGAATTTTCTTAATCATAAAAGAAAATAGAGTTTTTGTAAAGATGGAAAAAGATTTCTTTCTTAAATATAATCCTTTCAGTTCATGGTTTGCAAGGATGGCTTAAGCATTGTTTAATACATAGAGAGCAAGATTTCTCTTTCACAGCTCGAAAAAGGCAGATGATTAAGTGGTATAAAACTGTGAGTCAGTTTTGTAGGACTGGTACAGAACAAGAAGGATCAAAACATAAGTTCTCGAATACTAAAAGAGGAACCTCTTCTGAGATGTGAGCCAACTAGGAGAAGACCAAGAAGAATTCTATTTTCCAAGTCTTAGGCAGCTTATTTCACCTCTCTCTCTAAAATGCAAAAAAATAGCCCATCTAAAAAAAATATATATCGATCACGCCCCAAAAATATGCACAAATAAACAAGCCTTCAGCAGTTTTCCAGAATGGAGATAATTAATTTCCCTTCCATAAACCATAGAAACAGAGATAAATGAAGGCAAAGACCATCCCCGGGATTCTATAAATGGTGCCCAAAATTGGACACTGATATTTGGGCGCCAATCCAAGATGTGCACACAACTAAATCTGCTAACAAGCCAATTATTGCCCTTTCCTCCCACCCCATATGTATTCTAAGGTGGCCTGTTGCCTCACCTGGCCACCGGCACCCCTGAAGGCCCCCTACCCAAGAATACCTGATAGTCCAGTGGCATAGGCGCCCCGTATAAGAGGCTTGGGGTGGCTAAGCCTCCCCAGCCCAATCGTCGACTTCCGCTTGTGGTGCAGCCCACCCTCCCGCCCCGCGCATTTTTATCTTTTATTTCCGTGGCAGCGACGTCAATGAAGAAAAAGACTACAGGCTCGCCGCCAGCTTCTCCCTTCTCTCTGCTCTCGCGGAAACAGGAAATGCATCACGGGACACTGTGTGCAGAGAGAAGGGAGAAGCTGGCGGCGAGCCTGTAGTCTTTTTCTTCATTGACGTCGCTGCCACGGAGCGTATGGAGGTAAGCTCCGCCCCCTTTAGCCTCCCCAAACAGTTGGGCTACCGACCGTCTATGTCCAGTGGGGTCCTATGGGCAAGAGCAATGCCCAATCACTCCTACCCATCGTGGTAGATATTGTAAAATGGCTCCTGCAACCTGTAGAAGAAGCCTCGTGGTACTAACTAGACAGTGCAGGGGCAGTCTGTGGTAATATTCATCTGCACTATCAGGTTATATGCCGCTGAATTTTGGCACTTAGGCAGTCAGAAGCGATTTAACTGGGCAGGAGACTGTTCTGCCCAGTTAAATCACTTTGAATATCGGGCCCGATGTGTCTAGATCTCTGAGCCAAGATTTGGGGGGGGGGGGGGGGGCTGGGCAGCTTTATTCCCCTAATAACACATTTTGAAACTGAACACTATTCAATGCTGAGTGGGGAAAGCTGGTGGAATATTTAAAGCCATTTTTGTCACAGGTTCAGTTAACAGTATTATAAATTATGCAAGTAGCATTTCACATCCCCTAGAAAGTTTCTCTTAGGAGACACAGGTTGTCCACTTACTAAAAAAGCAGTTTATTCCATGATTATAATGGAATTGATAGCAGCTGTAAATTAAGAACTTGGAGTATAAAGAAATCGGCACAGTTTTCATTAAGGTTTGTTTGACCAAATGCAAGAGGTCAAAGGTTCTGCAGAGAACTCTGCATTTTTCTCCTTCAGTGTGTGCCAGAAATTTGAATCTCCTATTTGACAAGGCCCAAAGAAAAGGTCATGCAAGTCCCAAGGTACTGAAGCACCCACTTACTCTCCCTTCCTCCTCCCCCCGCCCCAAATTATGAAAGATCATCAAGCAATAGTAAATCCATCCCTTGTACTCTATGGGATGACGCTCCGTTACTGCAGGACTACAGTTGAAGACAAAGCTCAGGATGCATCCTCTCAATAATGGAAGCCATCAAGGTGGTTTGGGTGAGGTGGCTGGCACCTCTGGTCTCCACTTGGGCACCTGATTGCTCTCAATCCACAGCCCTTGGGACTTACAAAGTTTGCACCAGATGGACCTTCTCCTGTTCAGCTTCTCCCTGAAATTCCAATAAATACATTGAAAACACCTTTACTACTACTACTTAACATTTCTAAAGCGCTACTAGGGTTACGCAGCGCTGTACAATTTAACATAAAAGGACAGGCCCTGCTCAAAGAGCTTACAATCTAAGGACCTTTTCAGAGTGCTTTTGGAGGGAGGCTCGTTACTGTTCTGATATGCTCAAAATTAATCAATTTGGAGACATTGTCCAAATGAAGCAAAATAAAGTTTTGCAAATAATAACACATTTCTCTTACACTTACTGGATTTGCTGCAAGTTAGAAAGCAGTAGAGATGAAATGGTGCAGTGGGGTTTTTACAGTTTGAGGATTATAAGAAAATGACTTATGATCTTGAAAACAAAATAGTTTTCTGTTCTGAAAACTATATAGAACAAAGCAGCCTGTTATGAAACCCTATTACCTCCTCACAAGCCAAGAATCATTTTTACTTCTCTTTTTTCTGCTTAAGAGAGGATATCAGCTGTATGCTGATGATGCCCTGGGGACATCATTAGGCTCAAAGCAAAGAGAAATATTCAAGGTCCTCCCTGAAACTCCCTCTTGCTGGGGCAGATTTTTACCACTCACAAATGCCTTATTGTTCTTTGAATGGCAGGACCCTGTTTGATGAAAAAAAATGCAGTATTTTAATATATTCTAGTACAAAAAAAACCCGAGAGATCTGGAAGAAATTTAGGGGTCGATATTCAGTCAGCAGCACTCAGCATTTTGTTGACCGTCACTGGTGTTCTTCCTGGAAATTCAGTGCTAGGCCAAGTGCCAACTCTGCCCCTGGAATGCCCCCCAAATAGCTGGTTTTGCTTTAAGTGATAACCAGTCATTTTCAGCGACAGTAACTGTTAAGTACCACTGAAAGTGTCCGGTTAGCCCTGAACAGGTGATTTAACCAGACAGGAGCCATTTCTGGCCAGTTAAATAGCTTTGAGTATCAACTCCTTAGAAATTAAAAATGACTCCCCTGAACAGCTGAAACAGCCATATCAACAATGCATGCAATTATTGCAACAATAAAGGGGCTTATAGAAAAATTGTGATACTACTACAGAAATCTCTAATGTTTAGCCTTGCTTAGATGGCAGAGACCTCTAGTGGCTCCACTGAAGTATTGCATTGCGACATGTTTCTAGCCTTGCTGTAGAAAGCAGAGGGCTCTCCTGACCAGTGAGACAGTGGTGAGAAGAGATTTCTCTTGGAGGGAATTTGGAACTGGTCTGGTTGGCCAAGTCAATGTACCACAAAGGTAGATGTAGAAGGTTGTCTAAACCAGCACCCAAGAAGAAGAGGTAGTCTGTGGCTTGATAAACCAATGCACCACTGTTAATAGAAGAGTGACAGAGTAAAAGAAAGTAGGCATAAAGGAACAGCATGGAGCCCCTGATCTTCAAATAGGAGAAGATACAGAAGATGTCTTCTGGATCAGTGATAAGGAGCACTAGGCATATGTGACTGCATCTGTTACCATAGCTGAGTTCAGACCAGTTCTACAAGGTATTCTGGGGAAAGGGGATAAAAAAGACAGGTTCTACACCTTAAAGGGAGAATTCAAGCATAATCTAGGTGACTGTAACTGTTTAATATTTTTCTACTGTGCCATTGTTTGATTTTTATCAATTATCTCTTCAAACTTTCAGTATTGGTTCAGAAAAATAGCTGTTCTGGATTGATTTTACTTATCTGACCTGCAACCCAGAAAAAATTCCCATAGAGTTAAACTTTTAAGCCTGTTTTTCAGTCAGGTGCAACTATTTAAAACAAATTGGAGAAAATATTTCTTCACTCAACAAGTAAGGAATTCGTTGCCAGAGAATGTGGTGAAAGCAGTTGGCATAGCAGGGTTAGGTTTGGGTAATTTCCTAAAAGAAAAGTTCATAAGCCATTATTACGATGGACTTGGGAAAATCCACTGCTTATTTCTAGGATAAGCAGCATAAAATCTTTTACTGTTCTGGGATCTTGACAGGTACTTGTGACCAGGATTGGCCACTGTTGGAAACAGGATACTGGGCTTGATGGACCTTTGTTCTGTCCCAGTATGGAAATGCTTATGTTCTTAAGTCCTCCAGCATAAGAGACTTTCTGATAGGTTTTATTAAAATAAATAATAAATGTAGCTTTCAAGTTCTGTCTATATTCAGAAAAAGCAACAAATTATTATTATTATAATAATTAATTTGCCTTTAATTGTATTTTATTTTATAATAACAGCTGGACTTTGCCTTGAGTTTTTTTTTTTTTTGGGGGGGGGGGAATTTCAGCCCTTGGCTGCCAGCAGTTTTTAAACTGTTGATAACCATTGGCAGATTTAACCCTGTATATTCAAAGCCAGGCCATGTCCAGGCACTGGCATTGAGTGTCCAGGGTCCGGCGGAAGTTATGCAGGTGCCAGCTGATATTCAGTGCCAGCAAGCACATAGCTTAAGTGGGGAAAGCTAGGAGAAAACAGTTTTTCACTCAACGAATAGTTACGCTCTGGAACTCATTGCCGGTGGATGTGTTAATAGCAGTTAGCATATCTGGACAAGTTCCTGGAGGAAAAGTCCACAGTTTGCTATTGAGACAGACATGGGGAAGCCACTGCTTGCCCTGGGATTGGTAGCATAGAATGTTGCTACTATTTGGGTTTCTGCCAAGTACTTGTGCCTGGATTGGCCACTGTTGGAAGCAGGATTCTGAGCTAAATGGACCATTGGTCTGACCCAATATGGCTATTTTTATGTTTTCATGATAGGGACTGCCTTTTGTGAGGCTGGTGCGTGTATAATTGCCAGCTTCTCCCCAATTCCATCTCTGTACCACCCCAGCACTACTCGGGCAGTGTCACAGCGGTTAGAGTCAATATTCAGCAGCATTGCTTATCCTGCCTGCTATATCGACCCTTAAAGTAACTATATAAGGGAAGAAAGCTGTCCCTGAGGAAGGAAGCTTCCAAAAAGCTTGCACTTCTAAAGATTTCTGTTTTACACAAGAATATCCAAAGCTAGGATTTCATCTCTGCTTCCCTGAATGGTGCCCCACTGGATTCCACGTCCACAAGTTTTCTACCTAAAATGTCACTCACTGTACATCAATTTAAAGTGAATTCTTACCACAAAAAAAATGTCCTTTAGTTTTGGAGTTCAGAGACATCATTTTCAAAAGAAAGTTGCACTGGTCAAACACAATGTTTTATTAACCCACATGGCAAACAGGATTGTCCACCCTGCAGCTATACTTTTAAGAAAATAAGAAAAGTCCTCTGAGTCCACTGAGACCAGTGTCCTGCTTTCAGCCGTGGCCACAGTCCAGGTCACAAGTACCCGGCAAATCTCAAAAATAGAACTGTCAGAGCCCATTTTCAGGGATGAACAACAGCTCTCCCAAATCTACCAGGCTGATAATTTTTTTATAGACTTTTCTACAAGGAACCTGTCCAATCCTCTTCTGAATGTTGCTAATTTAATTCACAGAGTGTTCTCTTGTTTTAGTGTTTGAAAGGTTAAACAACTGCTCCCTATTTACCCATTCAGCCCCACTCATGATGATAGACTTCTATCATTCCCTTCTCAGTTCTCTTTTTCCAAGCTAAAACCTGTTTAGCCTTTAAGTTACTGTCATTATAAAGTTTAATCAACCTTCCTGCAAATTCCCATGAAACCTAGAAGCAGCCATGATTGAAACCCCTAGAATAGTATGATTGGTTTGTGCTTTGTGAAGTCCTTTATGACATCATAGGCAATATAGACCTCTCGGATCATATGTGTATAAGGTAGTTGTAACACTGTTCCAATATGTCTGCCACCAGGGGTTCTTCAAAACAGGTAGATAAAATATTCCCTCTTGTCCCTTAATTGTACATTATCACTCATTCCAGGACTAATACAGTGAGTTTATTTCTTGAAATGAGTTTTATAGGCTATAAAATAAAATGAAGAAAATGATGTAGTTATGCGAGATTAACAAGAATGCTTTCTTGTTATTCAGTCAAATAATTCCTTTCTTACCAGGAAGTGTATATATCATCTATTTTATTAAATAAGGGGTCCTTTTACTAAGCCATGGCAAAAAGCGACCTGTAGAAGTGTGGGTGTGTGTTTTGGACATTTACCAGGCCAGTTTTTACCACGCCTGGGGGAAAAGGACTTTTTTTCAATGGGCCGGGAAAAGGGCCTGTGGTAAAATTGAAACCAGCGTGCACCTATTTACGGCCTGAGCCCTTAATGCCACCCATTGATCTAGCGGTAAGGGCTCATGCTCTACAGACACAATGACCGGTCAGCATGCACCAACTGCCGAACAACGCCAGAAACACCATGTGTGGTAGGAAATAAAAGAATAATTTGTCCCGGCAGTATGGGTGTGTGCCAAATCCAAAATTACTGCCAGGAGGGCACACTAGCCTGGTGGCAAGGGCGTAGCCAGACTTTGGCAGGAGGGGGGTCCAGAGCCCGAGGTGAGGGGGCACATTTTAGCCCCCCCCCCCCGGCGCCGCCGACCCCCCTGCCACTTTTGACCCCCCCTCCTGCCGCTGCAAATCCTCCCCCGCCACCGCCAGGTACCTTTGCTGGCGGGGCTCCCCAACCACCACCAGCCGAAGTCCCCTTCAGCGCCGGTCTCTGAGTCCGGCGCATTCGCTGATCTGGATTCTGTTTCTGTGAGTCCTGACGTCCTGCACGTTCCTACATGCAGGACGACAGGACTCACAGAAACGGAATCCAGACACTGAAGAGGACTTCGGCTGGCGGGGTTTGGAGACCCGCGCTAGCAAAGGTACATGACGGCAGCGGTGGGGGGGGAGGGTTGGCGGCAGCGGGAGGAGGGGTCTAATGTGGCGGGGAAGGGTTGGTGGCAGGGGGGGTGAAAGCAGGGGGCCCAGGGCTATATCTGCGGGGGCCCATGCCCCCGTGGACCCACCTAGCTATGCCCCTGCCTGGTGGTAGTCTCATTTTGGTGCACGCGCATAGAGCCTACCACGCCTTTGTTAAAAGTGTCCCTAAGGGCCCCTTTTACCATATGGTGGTAGAAAATTTAAAAATATTTTCTAGCACCAGAATTGGTGTGCAGCGGGAGTGTAAACTACCACAGGGCTCTCCCAGGAGCCCAGCAGTAGGGCTGAATCACTGCATGCCAAGCCAACACTTCCCCAACAGCCTTTTGTAAAAGGGCCCCTAAGCCTCTCTATTCAAAAATGTATTCAATCAACATGGGTGATGCTTTCATATGATCATGGTTAGGAATTCTGTGTCCGTCCTTAATGTCTGAACTGTTCTTTCACTTTAGTTTTTAAATAATACCGGACCCATTCTGAAAAACTGCTCAACTTTAGAGGCCCTTTTACTATACTGCATTAAGCATGAACATGCGCTTAATGTGAGAAAAAAGGCTTACCTCAAAACGCATTTCAAGCATTTTGTAGTAAGATGCCTGTCAGTGTGCACTAAGCACGCATTAGTTTTTTGGCAATTTTTTTTCAGGAGGGGGGCGTGTCATGGGCAGGGAAAGGGCAGGAAAGCATTGTCCAGCCATGACATTCACATAAGCGTGCGTTAACTGGCTATCTACATTTACTACATAGATGTCTTTCTCGATCTATCAGCCACTTTTGACACTGTTGATCACAGCCTACTCCTTGACATGCTATCTTCATTTGGATTCCAGGGCTCTGTTCTTTCCTGGTTCTCCTCCTATCTCTCGCTTCACACCTTTAGTGTATCCACTTCTGTCCCTCTACCAATCGGTGTACCTCAGGGCTCTGTTCTCGGTCCTCTCCTGTTCTCCATCTATACTTCTTCCCTTGGCTCTCTGATATCATCCCATGGCTTTCAATACCATCTCTATGCTGATGACTCCCAAAATCTCAACCAGCATCCAGACCAATGTCTCAGCCTGCCTATCTGACATTGCTGCCTGGATGTCTCAACAACATCTGAAACTTAACATGGCCAAAACCGAGCTCCTCATCTTTCCTCCTAAACCTACCTCTCCTCTCCCCCCTTTCTCTGTTTCGGTGGATGGCACTCTCATTCTCCCTGTCTCACCAGCTCGTAACCTTGGGGTCATCTTTGACTCCTCTCTCTCCTTCTCTGCTCACATTCAGCAGATTGCCAAAACCTGTCGTTTCTTTCTCTATAACATCAGCAAAATCCGTCCCTTCATCTCTGAGCACTCTGCCAAAACCCTTATCCACTCTCTTATCACTTCTTGTCTTGATTATTGTAACCTACTACTCACCGGCCTCCCTCAGCCATCTCTCTCCTCTTCAATCAATCCAAAACTCTGCTGCGTGACTCATTTTCCGCCAAAGTCGCTATGCCCACATTAGCCCTCTCCTTAAGTCACTTCACTGGCTCCCTATCCATTTCCGTATTCAATTCAAACTTCTCCTATTGACCTATAAGTGCATTCACTCTGCCGCTCCCCAGTACCTCTCCACTCTTGTCTCCCCCTACGTTCCCCCTCGAGTACTCCGTTCTGTGGATAAATCTCTCTTATCTGTCCCTTTCTCCTCTACTGCTAATTCAAGACTCCGTTCCTTTTATCTCGCTGCACCTCACGCTTGGAATAGTCTTCCTGAGCCTATACGTCTAGCCCCGTCTTTAGCCGTTTCCAAGTCCAAACTCAAAACCTACCTCTTTACCACTGCTTTTGACTCCTAACTCACTTACCCTGTCCTTTATCCTCACCTCTTTATTCCCTCATCCTTAATTGTTCTGTCTGTTTACCTGTCTTATCTAGATTGTAAGCTCTTTGAGCAGGGACTGTCTTCTATGTATGGTGTACAGCGCTGCGTATGCCTTGTGGTGCTATAGAAATGATAGATAGATAGATAGATAGATAGATAGATAGATAGATAGATAGATATCCCCAAGCTGTGGCAAAAAGGGGTCGGCACTGGTGTCAGCACATGTTTTACACATGTGCCAAGACTCCCTTTTACCACAGCTGGTAAAAGGAAAGTCTCACCTTCCTGCAGGAAATGGACTTGTGGCAAGTAAAGCACTTGTCACATGGCCTTTTTGGGAAGGAGCCACCCTCAATGGGTGGTGGTAAGGGCTCCCATATTAACCCAGTAGTAACCAGGCAATGCGCGGCAATGCCTGATTACCGCCAGGTACACGCCAGTGCTACAAAAATAAATACTTTTTGTAGCGCCGCAAATGACAACATGCTAGGGGTGGGAAATACCGCCAGGCTACAAGTGGTAAGCCCACTTGGGCTTACCACCGCTTAGAAAAAGGAGCCCAGAATTATCTACAAAACATTGTTTCTAGTATATAAGATTTTGGCATCTGATGAACCTCAATACCTGTTCCATCTTTTGACATCCTATACTCCTTCAAGAACACTAAGATCAGCAACTCAACTTCGCCTGGTCATTCCCTCATTTAGGGAAATGTTTCATGGTCATACTCAGGCAGCTTTTTTTCGTACAAGGTCCCGAAAAATGGAAATAAACTCCCACTATCTCTGTGTGAAAATACAACACTTCAACTACTTAAAACTAACTTAAAAGTGTTTCTTTTCAGGATGCCTTTAGTGAAGGCCATGATATCTGCAATTAGGGCCTCCTTTTTCAGAGAAGAGTCTGGAAAACAGCCTATCCCCTCCTTTTGTCCCTCCCTTTGCTATCCTATTGATATTGCAGTTCTTCCCCCTTTCCTTTTGTATCATATCCAGTCCCCACCCCCCCCCCCACCCCCCACCCCCACCTCTAGTTTCCTTACTTCTCTTTTTAGTATGTAAGCTGCCTAGATGTATTTTGTGATGGGCAGGGTAGTAAATCCTCAATAAACCTGAAACTTGAAACAATGTGGATTTAATATGGGAGTTTCCACATTAACTTTTTACCGGTACCACGTGCTAATGTTTGACCAGAAAAAAATATATATTAAAAAAAATCCTGCAATTATGCCATGCTGAATCTGGCTTTAGCACACGGGAAAGACCTGTGTTAAAATGCGCTAAGGCTGGATTTTAGCACAGTTTAGTAAAAGGGCCCCTTATTGAGAAAGATATCTCAGCCTAATTAACTGGGGGGAGCGAAGTGTTGGTTGGAGATCATTATTGGGGAGCAATAAGTACATAAGTATTGCCATACTGGGACAGACCGAAGGTCCATCAAGCCCAGCATCCTGTTTCCACTGCATGCAAATCTCTCTTATTCATTGTGGATATCCTGAAAATCTGACTGTCTGCGGTGTCTCCAGGACTAGGTTTGAGAACCACTGTATTATAGTATTCCATTTAATGTATTTATTCTATTTAATTATCTTTACATTTCTTCACTGTTACTTATTTTTACATCTATGAGTTGTTAATAAAGTTTTTTGTATTGCAATGACATCATCAGGCTACGGGTGTTGCCACTTTGGCAGTGTAAAATGCTAGGATGCCATTTTTTCTCAGTAATGCCTTTTGGAAGTGACAGTCCAGCTTATATTCGAAGGAGATCGCTGGCCATCTTCTGACACAAATCGGGAGATGGCCGGCGATCTCCTGAACCCGCCAAATCGGTATAAGCAAAAGCCAATTTTGGCCGGCGCCAACTGCTTTCCATCGCGAAGCTGGCCAAATTTCAAGGGGACGTGTCGGTAGGGTAACGAAGGCAGGACAGGGGCGGGATGGGGCGTGGTACGAGATGGTCGGCTTCACCCGATAATGGAAAAAGGAAAGCCAGCCTTGACGAACATTTCGCCGGCTTCACTTGGTCCCATTTGTTTCAGGATCAAGCTTCAAAAAGGTGCCCCAACTCACCAAATGACTACTGGATGGAATCGGGGATGACCTCCCCTTACTCCCCCAGTGGTCACCAACCCCCTCCCACCCAAAAAAAAAAATAGATATATTTTTTTTTGCCACCCTCAGATGTCAGACCCAGCTCCCTGACAGAAGTATGCAGGTCCCTGGAGCAGTATTTAGTGGGTGCAATGCACTTCAGGCAGGTAGACCCAGGCCCATCCCCCCACCCCCACCTGTTACACTTGTGGTAGTAAATGTTAAGCCCTCCAAACCCCCCCCCAAACCCACTGTACCCACAGGTAGGTGCCCCCCTTCAACCCTTAGGGCTATGGTAGTGGTGTACAGTTGTGGGGAGTGGGTTTGGGGGGATTTGGGGGGCTCAGCACCCAAGGTAAGGGAGCTATGCACCTGGGAGTTGTTTTTGAAGTCCACTGCAGTGCCCCCTAGGGTGCCCGGTTGATGTCCTGGCATATCAGGGGGACCAGTGCACTACAAATGCTGGCTTCTCCCACGACCAAATGCCTTGGATTTGGCCGGGTTAAAGATCGCCGGCATTAGTTTCCATTATCGCCGAAAAATGATGCTGGCCATCTCAAACCCGGCCATCTCTGACATTTGGCTGGCCCCAGCCGTATTATCGAAACGAAAGATGGCCGGCCTTCTTTTTCGATAATACGGTTCGTGACTGCTCTTTGCGGCGCCGGCCAAATAGAATGCCTGCCATCTATTTGGCCGGCGCTGTTCAATTATGCCCCTCAGTGTGTCCTCAACCCCCAAAGCAATCATGAGATCTTTTGAGCAGTGACATGCTGCACTATATGGAGAAACACTCCTTTGAGTTGGGTTCAAGGGAGGGTGTTGATACTAACCTGCAGACTCTATCCTGCATATCGAGTAGCAGTGGTAGAAAAGCTACAGAAAAGATGAAATCTGTTTTCCACTAGCTAAATCTCCAGTCTCTTCTCCCAGTGAGGTGGCAAACAAGCAATCCCAATGCCCATATAAATAAGTCACAATTGCGTGCTCAATTTCTTCTGCTGTTAAGCAGCTTTCTTTCGTGCTGATTAATGTGCATTCTATAAGGAACAAAACTTCATTAATATTTGACTTACATTGTGACTCTATCATTGATATTCTTTATGTAAGCAGTGCTACTTAATCAATGTTCTGCTAAGGTCTGCATTTGGGAATTGCAGTGTCGTTCTGCCAGAAGGGGAGGCGGTGGTCTCATTTTTCACAAGAAATGATTACTAATACTTCAGCGACCAACTTTGGATACTGACCTATTAGAAGGTCTTGGGTTATGGTTTGCAGTACTGAGTTGTTTGTCTTGTTTATTGCTCTCTTGGTCTTTTAACTACAGATTTTTCATATTTAGTTAAGTTGTTCTTATCTCTGAATATTAACTTTAATCATACAGTTATACTAGATAGTCCTAACTTGCACTTGGATCTGATCTTTCTTTCCATCGTACTTAAAAAAATTTGTCTAAGAAAGCAGGTATGCAGGCGACTCACAAAATCCAGCACCGGATAAAAAAAGAAGCAAATCGACAAAAAATGTTCATAAAAAGATGAATTTATTCACCAGAAAAGTTTCAAAACAGTTGTTTTGAACCTTTTCTGGTGAATAAATTCACCTTTTTATGAAAGATTTTTGACAATTTGCTTCTTTTTTTTATCCCACGCTGAAAACTTTTTGTTTTCCATGGAGTCATTAGGTTTAGTGCAGATTGTCCAGATCTAATTTTTATTGGTAGTTCTTTTTTAAATAACTTGTTGAATTCTTCTTATTCATCAATGCCATGGTTAGATTATTATAGATTGCAGTTTGATTTATATTTGCTTTTTAGAGTTTCCTCTTTTCACTTTCCTTTGTTAAACAGATAAGGAGTAAGATAGACATTGAAAAGCTAAAAGAAGTGTGGCTGCCTAAATTATAACTAGAAAACTTTTTCCAATCCTGTTCTAGTGGTTATTCTTGCTAGACATTCCCTTCAATGACATGGCTCCTTCTAAATCCTCTGTCATTTCAAAAGCCATTCAGGTTCTCTGGTTTAAAAAGGTTCTGCATGAGCATAAACCCACTTCAAAACGCTGAGAAAGGTGGAGGAAATCTTCATCTCTATACATAATGGATCATAAAGACTGTCTAAAAATGTACATTAATGAAGCTGATGCATCTAGGGCAGATTTTTATAAGATGATGATTCAAGTGGTCTTGAATCATCCACATAAACTACATTCTTTAGTCCAATTTAAGCCCATGGACTTTTGAACCCAATTAGTTCTGTAAAGAAAAGTAATGGTTACACAGGATTCTTTCAAAAGAAAGTGATAGATCTTTGTAAATGTTTTATGTGTCCATTGCCAAATTCTTTACACATGGCATATGCTGATTATATTTTGACAAAGTATATCAAATCAATTCTTGTAAACCTCTAATATCCCCTTTCCAGGGTTCAGTGCGGTTTACATTCTAGGTGAGGCAAAAGCTGATAATGTTAGTGTGAGGTATGAGAACAATTAGAGATCGTTTGGTGTAATGCATGAGACCAAAAAACATTATAGGAAAGGATAAAGGATGATACTAGGAGGTAGAAGTCAATGGATTGTTATGAAGTAGTCTTTGGGAAGAGAAAAGTTTTTAGCCTCTTCCTGAAGCTAAGGTAGCTGTTTTCTGTTCTGATGGCAATAAGTAGAGAGTTCCATATTTTAACTCCAAGTACGGGGAATAGTGAGCTGAAAATCTTCTGATTTTGAATTGTCTTTTGAAACAGTGACGCTAGCATCAGTTGTTCTTTCAGTCTGTTAGATTGGATCAAGCGTAGCAAAGTGATTTTAGTCAGCAGTTCAGAGGTGAAACCCTGTAAGGTTTGAAAAACTAAACAAGCAGCTTTGAACCTGATTCTTTCTGCTATGGGAAGCCAGAGCAGTTTAAGATGAGTTGAAACACTAGTATATCTATTCAATCTGTGTATTAGTCTATCAGCTGTATTCTGTATGATTTGCATTTTTTTCTGATATTGAAAAGTAATACCAAGAAATAGAACATTACAGTAATCCAAGTGAGGTAGGACTAACATTTGGAATTGTAGTGCAAAGGCTTTTTGGTCAAAGAATGATCTGACTAGACGTAGCTGTTTTTGAATCGGAGCCAATTAACTGCAATAATTGGTTGTTAGCACCCAGTTATTACTAGTTATTGGCTCGTTTCTCTATTAAATGCTCATGGAAATAGAATCCAGGGGATAGTATGGAATGGGGTAAAAAAATTAGCAGGGAGTGGGCAGAGAATGGACATAGGTTGTGCTTTGCAGTGAATGCAGGGTAACTTACCGTGCATTAACTGTTAGTCACCAGATCATCCTGGTAAAGGACATTGGGTCAAAAATGGAGGAAGAATTGAGGCTTCATAGGTGAAGATAAGAAGCAAGAAAACTGTAAGCAACAAACCACCAATTATAGAGGTAGAGAGACTAAAATTACTTAGCCATCTGGGGAGAGAAGTCACGCTGGGCCAAATAATAAAAGCGGAGGACTTAATTATCTAGAAATTAACTGGGTTAAGAAAACAAGCTAATCAAGGAAATTTCTGCCTAGATATCCTAAAGGATCTTTACTTCTCTCAGCACAGAAGTGTCTCACTAGACAAGGCTTTTTTTTTTATTTTTTTATTAATCTGGTCTTTACAAGCCAGGAGGGGACTGGGAATAGACCACAGGTCATTTGGAAACAATGACTATAATATAATTTAATTTAGAAGCAGAGCAAAAGTAGCAAACCCTCGAGGGAAAGAGAGATCTTTCAGGAAGAAGATGTGATCTGTAATTCAACAATAGTGCTGACCAAAGGCTCAGTTTACTAAGGCCTTTCTCCTATTCCGTGCCTGTGGGAATACATTTAGGGCTGGATTTCATTAGTGGCGGTCAGCCTATTAAATTTACTGCATTTAAATTAATAAATACAGTATATTCAAGCAATACTAGACACGTAGTAAGCAGCGCTGAATACATATATTCCCTGTTGAATGCCTCTGCCACAATCCATTTAGTTTAGGCCTGCCAATCAGCAGGCCTAATGTAAACATGGGCACAGTGTTCAAAAGAATTTTCTGGATAACTGCAGCCTTTTTACGCACAATTCCCTTCACTGGCGCTATTGAAGTAATTCTATCAGGAGCAGTCTAAAGTTAGGTGATAAATATGTGCTTAAATGCCAGCATTCTAGTCATATATGTGTGTATGTGGACACATTCATGCCTAAATAATAATCCGGCTATGTGCTAGTCTGTAAACACATGCAGTTCTGTGATAGCATGTATTGTGCAAGTGGACATTCACATGGGTAGAACCTGGGCAGAGGGTGAGCAGGGCACACAGGTGCATAACTTATAGGGGCCGATATTCAGACCATGGTAGGTAGGAGGGCTGCCTCCCGTGATCAGCGCGGAGCCCAAATAATCGATGCAGGGCCATTTCCGGTGACTGGCATTGAATATCCGTTTTATTTTTGGCCAGTTCCAGCTTAACCAGCCAAGTTGATATTCAACAGTAGCTGGTTAAGTTTGAACTGGCCAAAGGTAATCCAGGTATTGGCGCGACCATATCTGGCCATTTCTATTCCATCTCCCACCAGATGCAGAAACTTCATTTCTATAGTACAGTGCTTGCCACCTCCCTTTTTGTGACTACAGCTACCTTCCAGTCCTCCATCCCCACAGCCTTCCCAATGGCTAGATCTTATTTACAGTCTCTGCTACTAGTTACCCTGGGAGCAAGCATGGCAGGCTCTTTCGTACAACCTCAATTCATGTCCTCTAGTTTTACCACCTTCCTGTCTCTGGAAAATGTTCATTTGCGGATTAATACCTTTCAAATATTTGAACATCTGTATCATATCACCCCTGTTTCTCCTTTCCTCCAGGGTACACATGTTTAGGTCAGCAAGTCTCTCCATGTACGTCTTGCTACATAAACCCCATACCATTTTTATCACTTTTCTTTGAACTGCTTCAAGTTTTCTACATCCTTAGCAAGATAAAGCCTCCAAAACTGAATACAATACTCAGTGCATTTTTTTCTAGCGAAAAATGCCAGGTCACCCTTCAGGGGTTAGGTGATCACTGAGGGACCCACCCTACAATAGCCAGGCCCCCTGCAACCAGTCACAGAATCTATAAAAAGGCAGAATTGGTGTGAAGGGCCTGAGCTCTTTCATTAAAACTTGGAGACCATGGATCAATTTTAGCAGATAATGAAAAAGGTGCTGGTACTCAGTACCCCCAAGTACAGCCTCAAAAAAAGCCCTGACAATGCTCCAAGTGGGGCCTCACCAACAACTTGTACAGGGGCATCAACACCTCCTTTCGTCTGCTGATCATATCCCTCTCTATGCAGCCTAGCATCCTTCTGCCACAGCCACCGCCTTGCCGCACTGTTTTGTCACCTTGAGGTCCTCGGACACCATCACCCCAAGCTTTCTCTCCACATTAGTGCTTATCACAGCTGTATAAAAGGGCCTCTACATGTGGGAAGTGCTGCACATGTTGTTCTGACCTCTGAGAGAGCAATTCCATCCCAAATCCATCAGATGACATCACCCACTTGTGTGCCTCAGGTGTGTAGCCACAGTGAACTTGGGATGGCCTGGGCCCATCCACTTTCAGCTGAGAACTGGTGCACCATTAGTATAACAGGTGGGAATTTTCAAGCCCTGCCAACTGAGGACATCTGCAGCCTACCATTACTCTCACTAGAAAACCATGGCAGTCAGCAGTGTAAGAGCTAAGTATGTGTGGGGTGCAGGTGTCGATGGATGTCGTCAACTGGTGGGACACGAGGATCCCTGCCAGCTGAAGTACTTTATTTTTAATTTTGGTGGGGGAGCAGAAAATGTGTTGTACCCCATTCTACCCATTGGCCCACCGCAAAATTGCCTTCTGGCTATGCCACTGGTGTGCCTGATTCAATCCTGCTTGTTGACAAAAAATGCTTTTTACCCATGGAAATGACTTTTAAAATTGCCTCCATGGAGTAATTTTAGAAGATGATCCCAATGTGAGAATTAGAAAAAGGCCCCTGTTGTTGAAGACAACATAAGCAGCTATTAGGCTCATTTTCAAAACAGAAAAATGTCTAAAAAGTGGCATAAAGCAGCATTTGGACGTTTTTCTCACAAAAACGCCCAAATTAGTATTTTCGAAACCTATTTCTAAATGTTTTTCTATGAAGTCCATCAGAAGTGCGTCCAAATCTCAAGGTTTGTGTCAGGGGTGTTTTCAGGCTGGAACTTGGGCGTTCCTTAGATGTTTTTCAGCCATAATGGAACAAAACAAAACCATCTAGGACTAAAGTTAGACGTTTTGAGCTAGACCTGTTTTTAGAATGAATAATAATATTCTAATAATTATTATTATTATTATTATTATTTGTTACATTTGAATCCCACATTTTCCCACCTATTTGTAGGCTCAATGTGGCTTACATAGCACCGGAGAGGCATTTTCAGACTCCGGTGAGAACAAATACAAAGTGATGTTGTGGTAAGATAAAGTTCATGTGGCATGGCCACATTGGGGAAACGTACATCTGAAGAGTTGAGCTTTGTCCATTACGTACTTTAGTTTTGTTGTGTTGCAGGGATCAGGCATTTACGTTGGATCGGTGGGGTATGCCTTTTTGAACAGGTTAGGTTTTAGTGATTTCTGGAAGTTTAGGTGGTCGTAAGTCATTTTCGAGGCTTTTGGTAGTGCGCTCCACAGTTGTGTGCTTATGTAGGAAAAGCTGGATGCATAAGTTGATTTGTATTTAAGTCCTTTGCAGCTTGGGTAGTGTAGATTTAGGTATGATCGTGTTGATTCTGATGTGTTTCTAGTTGGTAAGTCAATCAAGTCTGTCATGTATCCCGGGGCTTCACTGTAAATAATTTTGTGGACCAGGGTGCTGATTTTGAAGGCAATGCATTCTTTGATTGGGAGCCAGTGTAGTTTTTCACGGAGGGGTTTTGCGCTTTCAAATCGCGTTTTTCCAAATATAAGCCTAGCTGCTGTGTTTTGAGCAGTCTGGAGTTTCTTTAATGTTTGTTCTTTGCATCCTGCATAAATTCCATTGCAGTAGTCTATGTGGCTTAGCACCATTGATTGTATCAGGTTCCGGAATGTATCCCTTGGGAAGAATTGTTTCAAGCATTTGAGTTTCCACATTGAGTGGAACATTTTCTTTGTTGTGGATGCCGCTTGGCTCTCTAGTGTTAAGTTGAGGTCTATTGTAACTCCGAGGATTTTCAGGCTGTCTGATATAGGAAGGGTGTAGTCTGGGGTGTTGATGCTTGTGGGGTTGTCTGCGCTGTGTTGGGATGAGAGGATGAGACAATGAGTTTTTTCTTTATTGAGTTTTAGTTGAAATGCATTTGCCCATGAGTCCATGATGTTCAAACTGAGCTTGATTTTGTTGGTGATTTCTGTCAGATTGGTATTGTACGGAATGTGTATTATGGCATCATCTGAATATATGGAAGAGTTAAAGCCTTGGTTGGATAAGGACTTGGCTAGTGGGGTCATCATTAGATTGACGAGTATCGGTGATAGCGGTGATCCTTGCGGTACTCCACAACGCTTGAGTTTGATTTTACTTGGTATGTTCTTGTGGTTAGGAAGCCCTTGATCCAGCTGAGTATGTTTCCACCAATCCTGAATTTATCTAATAATCTTATTAATATGTTATGGTTTACCATGTCGAATGCACTGGACATATCAAATTAGAGGAGAAGGATGTTTTTGCTTATTGCTATTTTCTATTTGAATTTGGCTAGAAGAGTGATTAGTACTGTTTCAGTACTGTGGAGGGGGCGAAACCCTGACTGTGATTCGTGTAGTATTGAGTATTTGTTTATGTAATTTGTAAGTTGTTTGGTTACCATGCTTTCCATCAGTTTGACTACAAATGGGATCGATGCTACTGGACGGTAGTTGGTGATTTCATTTGTTTTTTTTCTTGGTATCTTTTGGTATCGGGGTGAGTAGAATATTGCCATTTTCCTTAGGGAAGAGACCTTGCTGAAGTATGTAATTTAGGTGGGATTTGAGGTCTCCTAAGCGGTTAGGGGTGGATTTCATTAGTTAGCTGGGACAGATATCTAGTTTACAGTGTGTGTTGGAGAACCTGCTGATCCGATCAGCCGGGTATTCTCCAATGGTTGGGTCCAGCTCATTAAGGAAGTTTTCGATGTCAGTGGTGTCCTGAGGTAGCGTGTTGCGTAGGTTTAAGATTTTTTCATTGAAATACTTGCACAAAAAGGTGCCCTAAATAACCAGATGACCACTGGAGGGAATCAGGGATGGCCTCCCCTTATTCCCCCAGTGGTCACTAACCCCCTCCTATTCCCTAAAAATGTGATGAAAAACATTACTTGCCAGCCTCTATGCCAGCCTCAGATGTTATACTCAGGTCTATTAGAGCAGTATGCAGGTCCCTGGAGTAATCTAGTGGTGGCTTCAGTGCACTGCAGACAGGTGGACCCAGGCTCCTACCTCCCCCTACCTGTTACACTTGTGGAGGAAACTGTGAGCCCTTCAAAACTCACCAGAAGCCCACTGTACCCACATATAGGTGCCCCCTTCACCTGTAAGGTCTTTGGTAGTGGTGTTCAGTTGGGAACAGTGGGTTTTGGGGGACTCAGCACACAAGGTAAGGGAGCAATGGTGAGATGTGTACCTGGGAGCATTTTATGAAGTCCACTGCAGTGCCCCCTAGGTTGCCCTATTGCTGTCCTGAGATGTCAGGGGGACCAGTCTACTAAAACTCCTGGCTCCTCCTACATCCCAATGGCTTGATTTTGTGTGTTTTGCACTTGAACGTTTTTTGGTTTGCTTTTTTTAATGGACCAAAAAACAAAACGTCCAAACCACAAAAACTTGTTCAAAACAGTATTTTCGAAAACAAAAGATAGACATTTCTGTTTTTTTGAAAATGACCTTCTTCCCTATTCAGATTTTGGACATTTCTTGGAAAACGTCCAAAGTCGGTCTTAGACGTCATATCGAAAATGCCCCTCCACATAAACTAGACTCTCGGAGCCAGCCTCAATAGCGCTCAGTACTTCTTACTGCTACTTTCTTCTTATTATATGTAGTTCTTTTTATTTCTTCTGCTTATATTTTATTGTGAACCACTCAGGTCGTGCGCTCAAGGGCAGTATATCAAAACTGAATAAAACTTGAAACTTCAAATACCCTTGCACAAATTTTTACCTGCTACAATACAGGAACGTAAGACCTTTGAAATAAGAATGATTGAATATTTTGACACCCAACAAACAGGACTTAATAAGGATCTGGGTTTTCTAACTCATTATAAAACATAAGCTGTATTTCTCTGTTTATTACCCTCCTGTCACCTACCAACACCCATTCTGTTAGAATATCAATGAAATGCTTTGATGTCCCCATGCATACCCCCACCCTCCCACTCTGTCAGACTGTCAAAGTAATGCTTTGATGTTTCTCTCATATATACTATCTGGTACCACATTTGCTTATTTCCGATCTGAGGAAGAAGGGCAACCTTCGAAAGCTAATCAAGAAATGTATTAAGTTATGTCCAATAAAAAAGGTATCATCTTATTTTCTTTTCTATTTTTTATTTTGTTTGATTTCTATTGACTACCTGCTACAAAAAGAAATGGGTGCATATTTCAGATTCCTGTCTGGCTTTTCCTATTAAATCACCATAAATGATGCCATTAACAATTATTTAAAATGTGAAGGCAACTCATTTACCAGTATAATTACTGCTTAACACTGTTTGCTTACGGCTTGATATTTAGAGACAGCAAATGGTAAATGCCATCTAATTTGTCTGAATTGTGAGGTGCCCGCAGTTTAATTAATACTTGGTGCCTTTAGATTGGAATATTAATGAGAGGGGGAGGTTCGTGTTCGCAGTCATATGTGGTTGTGCCCTTCTGAGGATTAAGTCCTCCACATTTCTAGCTCTGGCCCTCTGAATTCTGGTTCTTCCCTTCTATTCTCTTGGCTCTGACCTCCAGAGTTCTAGCTCTCTGCCACCTCTGCCTCTACCCCCTACCCCCCACATTAGACTTCTCTTGACTATGTTCTCCTGAGATCCCCTGGATCTGCTTGGCCAATATCAAATAACCTGGGGCTTCATCAATAGCAGTGCTTCCATGAGCAGAGACTGTGCAGTCTGGGCTTTTCTTTGATTTTTCAACAGCTGGTTAATTCTCCATTTTCTTCTCTGGGTGCCTTTATGCAAAATCTGTGTCTCCAGTCCACTACAAAGGAGGGAGCAGTAGCAGTTCCAGTGGCTCATCGATCATTTCATTAGCTCTGACAAATGGGATTTGAGCCTTTCCCTCAGATGTTGACGTTGGATATTTCAGCTGAAATGGTTCGGAGTCCAAGCAAAACATTAAATTGAAATGTCTGTGGCATTTTTATTCCATGCGTTTCATCTCCGCATAGAAACTAAGACTACACATTTATCATCCTAGATATTATCTGGAGGCTCTTTATTCTCCCTGAGTTTACAATATTATCTGTGCATAATGTAATGAACAATTTTTCAGCAATAGCAGAACATGAAGATTTGACTTTTTTGAAGAATAAAGTTTGCACAGACTGGAAGATATTTTATGAAATGAATCTGCAGGTGTTCCTTTTATAGGATGCTGCTATGGGTTCATTCTAATCCAATTTACAAATTCAGCAGGAAGATGTTTGGTTCACTGATAGCTTCCAGTTTCTTATCGGGGGAGGGAGATCTCCAGCTCTGCTTCTCTCCATGAGAGACGCTCTTTGGTTCCACAAACTAATTTAACACAGGGCCCTTGGGAGCCCCTTCCACCTTGAACACACTGATTGCAGGACTTCTTAAAGAGCATCTTTACTATTTTGTGCTGTTAAGACTTATGCAAAATTATTGCCCCAGCAGGGGGGATCATTTATTCACTGGTAATTGGAACATCTGATATATTTAACACACTTGAAGGGCTGGGGGGAGAGGAGGTGAATCCCTACTTTCCCTCACATTTATCGAAGGGAATTAGAGAACTGATTGGAGAACAGGACCAGGTATGTGTGGTCACTGATCTTCCAGCTATCTGATGGTATATTGAATTTCTGTGCGCTACATAAAACTATCTTACAAGCATGGATTTCTCTGTTTTCCACCAAAAGAGAAGCAGATAAATGCCAGCAAGCAAAGGGGGAAATGTTTGATCAGCGTTAGCTCTAAAACAGAGACAAAAGAAAAGGATATAACACATGACTCCTTAGCCCACAGCCTCCAATTGTAATTAAGCATACCTACCCCATTCTCCTTCTCTTTCAAATGAACCACTGTGAGCTCCTGGGACGGACATTTTTCCCCCAGTGCAATGAGTGATCATAGTACATGACATTTATGGGGGGGGGGGGATTTTCAGTAAGTCAGCTACATGCAGGGTATCCAGCTGCTCTTGTGCCCTCACACTCTAAGGTTAAGCCCCTAGATCCCTTTGAACATAGACCTTTCCATTATATATCAGGGGCTTATTTTTCAAATGTCCGCAAAGCAGCAGAGTTCACAAGTACCCGCAGGGTTTCCAGTAATTATCAAAGCAAAAGTATACATCTACAGTATACGCCCTTGCATCTCCTTTTTTTCTGAGGGTATGTTTGTGGGGGGGGGGGGGAGTTTTGTTTGTTTTACTTTTGAAAATACATATATAGGCGCATTGTTTCAATCCCTGCACTGTCCCAGCCTACGAAATGCAAGTAAAGGTGTGTGTCTTGTAGAGCTGTGCATGTATGTTTATCTGCATTTTAATCTGCAGTTTTCGGGCAGTCAGTTTGCACAGGTGAAACAGTTTCTACCCAAAATATTGCTTTAATATTATAAATGACTGCAGATAGAGAAGCAACACTCAACCACCCAGTCTTCCCAGTTGAAATCCGTAAGTAGATAAGAATACGTCACCCATATTCCACCCAAAACTACCTCCTCCCTCCCCATGCTCAATTCACTAAAAGAGCATGTCATGTTGACATGAGGGGAAGAGAAAGCAGGGTAGGCAATGCGGTGGTGCCGCTGTAGACCAGCTCTGGATAAAGTCTTCAGCTGGCGGGGGTTGGGGACCCCCACCAGCCAACCAGGGGCCCAGAGCAAATTTGGGGGCTCCCAGGCCCCCGTGACCCCACGTAGCTATGCCACTGTGCCATCCAAATGTGTATACCGCTTTCACCTTATTAAGGCAAAAGTCATATATCAAGCCACAATAAAGAATAAGTGCAGCAGGAATGCACATAAATTATAGTTTTCTATTAGTTACATGTGAAAGTTTGGGTCCCACCTATTCTCTAACCTGTTTATGCCCCCTTGCAAATATGCACCACGCACCAAAAAATGCAGGGTCATGCACTTGGGTCGCAAAAATCCAAGGGAACGGTATTAGGAAGAGTGGGACTTGGGGGTGATTGTGTCTGATGACCTTAAAGCTTTCAGAAAGGTAGAAAAAGTGACGGCCAAAGCCAGAAAGATGCTTAGGTGCATAAAGAGAGGCATGACCAGCAGGAAAAAGGAGGTGATAGTGCCGTTGTATAAGTCTCTGGTGAGGCCTCATTTGGAGTACTGCGTGCAGTTCTGGAGACCGCACCTAAGGAAAGATATAAACAGGATGGAGTCGGTCCAGAGGGCAGCTACAAAATTAGTAAGTGGTCTTGAATGCAAAAATTATAGGGACAGGCTTATGAACCTCATCATGTATACGCTGGAAGAGAGGAGGGAGAGAGGAGATATACATAAGTACATAAGTAATGCCACACTGGGAAAAGACCAAGGGTCCATCGAGCCCAGCATCCTGTCCACGACAGCGGCCAATCCAGGCCAAGGGCACCTGGCGAGCTTCTCAAACATACAAACATTCTATACATGTTATTCCTGGAATTGTGGATTTTTCCCAAGTCCATTTAGAAACGTTTAAATATCTCAAGGCATTTATGTACAGGAAGAGAGCCTTTTCCAAATGAAGGAGAGCTCTGGAATGAGGGGGCATATGACAAAGTTAAGAGGGAATAGGCTTAGGAGTAACCTAAGGAATTATTATTTCACAGAAAGGGTGGTGGAGGTGTGGAATGGCCTCCCGGTGGAGGTGGTGGAGTCGAGGACTGTTCCAGAATGTAAAGAAGCATGGGATAAGCATGTGGGATCGCTTAGGAACAGGTATAATTGGGGATTACAGAGGATGGGCAGACTGGATGGGTCATATGTAAGCCACATTGAGCCTGCAAATAGGTGGGAAAATGTGGGATACAAATGCAATAAATAAATAAATAAATAAATATGGCCTTTATCTGCCGTCATGTTTCTATGTTTCTAAGTTATGACCGTTGTAATAGCATACAGCATGCTAGCATATATCTGAATAAGTGAACATTCATATACATCTACACACGTATTCCCAAATTCTATATATGGCATCTTAAGTTATGCGCACTATTTTAGCCATATGTCGAAGTAGTATGCACAACTTAATTGATTAACAAGCCAATAAGCACTGATAATTGGTACTTAAAAAACAATTAGCAGCACTAATTGACTTTAATTAGAATTTACACACACAGCTTTCTAGGCGTACTCTATAAATGTGCTGCACGTAAATTCTAATGCGTGCCTTTGAAAAGGGGGCGTGGTCATGGGAGTGGAATGGGCGGGTTGTGGGCATTTTAGAAAACTATGCACATTATTATGGAATACACCTGATCTGTGCCTAACTTAGGCACAAGTATTTAGGCCTAGTTTTAGGTGGCCTAAATGTGTCAGAAAAGCATGCTGGGCTTGATGGACCTTTGGTCTGAACGAGCTTTAGCACATCTTATGCACTTCTTATTGCTGTATTATTGTAATTATTATTATCTATGCCATAAGTATTCTGGAAAGGGGACTTAGAATACATTGATATTTGTTTTAATATGTGATTGATTGAATCTGATGTTTCTCATTGTTCTTTGCTTTCTACACAATTCTTGTCAGTTCTATAAACTGCAGTAGATATAACTAGAAAGGAAGACTTCAAAGGTATTTACTACAATATAGATTAATAAGCCATTTGTCACAAAACAAAGTTGAAGGATATATGCTAAATTATGATAATTTCCCTTAACATCAGATGGGGTTTTAGAACATTTTGCAGGATGTGATAGATATTACAATGCTTGTCTTTATAGCAGACTTGTGTCTGGTAATGCATGGTTCAGACCTGTATGTCTAGTGCCCACCCATGTTAATCTTAGCCCCCCCCCCCCTCCCAAATCAGTTGTAGTTATGCCACTGCTAGAGATCTGTCAGTGTTCATCACCAGTTTGCTGCAGCCTCTTACCTTTTCTGCCTTGATCTCAGCCAGATTCGATATACTACTGTACTAAGAGTTACAATCAACACTTGCTGGATGAATTTGACTGGTGTAGCTAGGGCGCCAGGGACGGATTCACACCTGGAGTTTTTAACACCTATTTGTTGTTGTCAAAAGCAATCAGTGAAGGGCTTCAGAAAGCTGGATGTGTCAAGACAGTCATTCATTGTTTGTTTCAAAGCTGGCTTGGAAAAAGGCTCCTGGGATACCCTAAACCTGTTTTTCTCTGCAGTGGATTTAAATTGTACTTCTTATGCTTTTAAGCCTTATATATTTGTTTCCTGCTTCTCCTGTATATGGATGAAGTCAATGGTGATAAGGACAGGGTTGAGAAGGGGCCTGGATATGGAAATTTGCATTACTGTTTATACAACGCCTCAGACTGCAGCACTTTACAACAAATTACATACAGAATGCAATTTTGTTTCTATTAACCCAGATCGCTTATAGAAGCAGTAAGAATAAAACAAAAACATATTTCAGGTCACCTCAAGTACTAGAAACAATTGGAACTCTGGTCACCTGCTTCCCAGTCTATGTACGTACCACCAGTAGGTCAGCAGAAAAGAAAAACAGACCCTCGGGTGAAATAAAACAAAATTATTCAGTGCAGATACATAAAATCAGCATATAACTTTCCGCCAACTGCCCAACATGGCCATGTTTCGCCTCTCAAGGGTTGGATCAGGGGCTTAACATAAAACTGTAAGATAGATACATAAAAGGCCATCAGATAATATGATATTAAAAAAAACTACAGTTTAATAATCCTTAAATGTGTAAAACAACTAAAAGCAACAGCAATTCATTCATAGGTACAAAAACCCCCCACAAAAAGTAGAAAGAACACAGAGATCCCACGGGGTGGATAAAATAAAAAAACAAGGAGTGGGAACTGGATCAGGCTCTTCAGAAACAGACTCAGGACGCCGAAGTGAAATTATAGGTGTTTATTTAAGCTGACTCGACTCAGTACCATGTTTCGGCACATACGTGCCTGCCTCAGGGGTCTTGGCACGTAGCCTTGACAATCACATTTATCCTTGGCAATGCGTCTCAGCACCATAGCAGCGTTTTACAAGCTGTTCATCATTTGTTTCTTTTACCAACGGTCTTTTTAAAGACCAGTTCATGTTTATTTTGCAAGACGCATTGCCAAGGACAAATGTGATTATCAAGGATATGTATCAAGACTCCTGAGGTAGGCACAAAAAAACAGTGTTACATACCCAGCAGGAACAGTGCAATGCTTTGCCTATCTGAGCGGCGGAGTAGCCTAGTGGTTAGTGCAGTGGACTTTGATCCTGGGGAACTGAGTTTGATTCCCACTGCAGCTCCTTGTGACTCTGGGCAAGTCACTTAACCCTCCATTGCCCCTGGTACAAAATAAGTACCTGAATATATGTAAACTGCTTTGAATGTAGTTGCAAAAACCTCAGAAAGGCGGTATATCAAGTTCCAGTTCCCTTTCCCTTTTAGTTGTTTTACACATTTAAGGAGCATTAAGCTGTAGTTGTTTATATCACATTATCTGATGGTCTTTTATGTATTTATCTTATAATTTTAAGTTGAGCTCCTGATGCAACCATTGAGAGGTGAAACATGGCCATGCTGGCCAGTTGGAGGAAAGTTGTCTGCTGATTCTATGAATCTGCACTGAATAAATTTTGTTTTATTTCACCACGAGGGTCTGCTTTTCTTTTGTGCTGTTCTGGATCTTCCAGACCGCTTGCCTGTGTACTTTTTGGGACCGCCAGTAGGTCATCCATTCATTGTTCCCTAACATCCTCCTCCTGTTTGTTCATCTACTTAAAATAAAAAGCACCAAACAGCACCAGAACTGAGTTGGGGAAGGAGCCATAGTTTTTAGGCAGTCATGGGTGTAGCCAGACCTTACAATGGGAGGAGGCCAGAGCCCAAGGTTGGGAGCACATTTTAGTGCTGCCCAACCCCCCCCCCCCCCCCCCCCCCCACTGACATGCCTCACTTCGCCTCACATCCCCACACCCCCGCCTCATGCCTCCTCGCAGCCCCTCTCGCCTCGCAAAACAAATACCTTTGCTGGCGGAGGCTGAAGAAGGCTTCGGCTGGTGAGGGGTTGGGGACCCCCTCCAGCCAAACCAGGGGCCCGGACAAAATTTATGGGGGCCCAGACCCCCGTGGTCCCCCATAGCTACGCCCCTGTAGGCAGTCAGGTTTATACAGTAGAGAGATCCTAAGCGGTGTAGACAGGAACATCCATATAGACCGGATGGGTGAATAGATCCTCATCTGCCATTACCAATGACAGTGGTCTTCTGATGATGTGATAGTGATGGGGTACTGTAGTTATTGTCCTGTACTGATATTGTGCTACTGGTATTAAGGGTAGAAAAAGGGATCTATTAGCGCTACTAGTGCCAATGAGAACAAACGGCAGTAGTAGTGCTGCAGCCAGTATTGGCAATGATGGTGCTGGTGTAAGCCACATTGAGCCTGCCATGAGTGGGAAAGCGCGGGGTACAAATGTAACAAAAATAAAATAAATTGAATACAATGATGTTGATAATGATGGCGTTCGTGAGATGATGGCAGTAATGTGGTATCAATGTTGTGATAATTGTGTTGCTGCTGTTGGTGGAATACTGACAGTGATACTGGGTGGTTGAGGTGCAGATAGCAGTGCTAGTAGAGAAAGCAATAGAACTAGAGGACATGAATTGAGGAGTAACACAAGGAAATACTTTTCCACTGAGAGGGTGGTGGATGTCTGGAATACCCTTCCTGTTGGGGATGGTGGGAACAAAAGCAGTGAAGGAATTCAAAAATTTGTGGGATAAACACAGAGAGGCCGATGTTCAGCCTGTGGAAGGCAGCCCGCCTAACTGCCGCGATCGGCCCTGACTCCATATATTCAACGTCGGGTCATTTTCAGTGACTGGCATTGGATATCCATTTTTTTTTTGCCTACTCAAGCTTTACTGGCTATGTCAATATTCAGTGGTGGCTGGTTAAATTTATAGTGGCTGTTTAGGTGGTCTGATTTGACTACTAAACTTAGCTGGTCAGCGCTGAATATTGCTGGTTATTGCGCGATATAACTGGTTATCTTTTTGGCGCTAACCAGCAGTATTCAACAGAGATAACTGGTTTTCTTGCACTGAATATGAGCAGTTAGGCGCCAAAATGCTATTAAGTACATAAGTATTACCATACTGGGACAGACCGAAGGTCCATTAAGCCCAGCATCCTGTTTCCAACAGTGGCCAATACAGGCAATCCAGGTCACAAGTACCTGGCAAGATTCCAAAAAAGTACAATACATTTTATGCTGCTTGTCCTAGAAATATACAATACAAAACGTAGTAGCATTTAAGGCAAAAGTGCCCAATAGCTCCAAAATAGGCTTCTCAGGGAAAGTCTGATATGGTTACCGGGGTTACTTTCATTTCACCAATAAGGTGAACCCCTATTTTGTGACAAATTTAATCATAGACCAACTCCCAACCTTCCTCAATGCGTGGTCAAATATGTTTTAATTGTTCTAAAAAGATTTTTTTGAATTCTTTCTAATTTTTAATTATTAATTTTTAATTTTCTTCATTTCTTATGCTAGCTATATTGCTGCGAACACTTTAGCCTTAAATTCTACTACTTTTTGTATTGTATATGTGATATCATTAGTAGATTAACGCCACAGCAGTTTGACAGTTATCCTAGAAATAAGCAGTGGATGTTCCCCAAGTCCATTTTAATAATGGTCTATAGAGTTTTCCTTTAGGAAGCCAGCCAAACCTTTTGTTAAACCCTGCTAAGCTAACCGCCTTTACCACATTCAACCAGTCAGTGGCTATTTCTGGCCAGTTAAATAGCGCTGAGTATCGGGGGGGGGGGGGGGATGATGGAAAGATGATGGAATCAAAGTAAAGCTTAAATAGCCTCAGAACTTTAAACAGAGCACAGGGTGATATAACCATTATGGAGTAGCAGGTACAACTATGGCTGACTGGACAGATCATACAGGTGTTCATCTACCATCACTTAATATGTGAGCACCTACTTTTACGTGATTATACTTCCAGGCTATTTTATACATGCCAACTTGAGCATGTAAAATTCTGTTCAAAATGTTGAGGTTGCTTATACAATTATACCCTTAATTTCCTTAAATTGCAATATGCATGTGTCACTTTGCTGCCAGAGAGCCATTAAAATAAAAATGAACACATGAAGCCAGCAAGAGACTGTGTGGGGGAGATATTGTGTGTCACCTATAACTCAAGGTCTTGAAGAGTGTGCATTCTGCATACTAATTCTTACATCCTTGCTCCTTATAGTGCATTAGTCCTATACAGATACAGACATAGTGATAAGGTGATTGAAGGGCTTCTGGTAGCTAAGAAACTGATTATAGCCAGGGCTAGTTTTACGATCAGCTATCTCATAAAATTGTGTCATTTCAGGATGCCTCTTTGCTCTTAGGAAGAGATTGGAACACCTGTCTTAATCTGAGGATTGATAGCATCTACCTACCCACAGGTGTCCAAGGAAAGGGAGAGGACATTCCCTGAGGCTACTGAAATTGATCAAAAATTATAGACTGTAAAATGCCTAGTGTGTTAAGTATCACTCTGTGAGAGATTATAGCTGTTTTTCAGGAAGACAAATACAGTAGAGTCATAAAAATATAGACTATTTTTTGATTTCACCAGATCTGATTGTCCAGATATATTTGGCTGACAAACTGTTAGCTTCAAAACAGCCCATCTCTCCCTTTTTGTCCACCTCTTGATAGTCACAGTGAAGGAGAAACTCGGTTACTTCCATGTCTCCTCATTCAGGGCATAAGGGCAAACCTGGCATGGATTATTTCAATGGAAAAAAAGGATTATCCTCTGCAGGGCCCAAGGTAAACTTTCATTAGTTGAAGGAGTCATCCCAGACTCCTCTCCTCTCCACCTCTGAAATCCACTGGACGCCTGTGAATTAAGCACCGATGGAAGCACTTTCTCCTTTATTCTCCTCTCCACCTCTGGAAACCGCTGGACTCCTGAAAAAAGCACCACTGGGGCCACCAGGGTTCTTTTTTAACCAGAATCACCTGAAATAAAGTGACTCACATCACCTCAGGTAAACCCTTTAGCTCTCACACTACAGTCTTTAATTCAGCTCTCACTTCTCCTCTCTTCCTGTGGATGGGTTATACACCCTCTCAGTCTCTGTGCTCCTCTATAAGTGCCTCTCAGTTTGTATAGAGTTTGGGCAGGCCCTGTCCTCCTCCTCAGATTACATAGTAACATAGTAACATAGTAAATGACAGCAGAAAAAGACCTGCATGGTCCATCCAGTCTGCCCCATGGTCCATCCAGTCTGCCCAACAAGATAAACTCATATGTGCTACTTTTTGTGTATACCTTACTTTGATTTGTACCTGTCCTCTTCAGGGCACAGACCGTATAAGTCTGCCCAGCACTATCCCTGCCTCCCGCCACCGGCTCTGCCACCCAACCTCGGCTAAGCTCCTTAGGATCCATTCTTTCTGAACAGGATTCCTTTATGTATATCCCACGCGTGTTTGAATTCTGTTACCGTTTTCATTTCCACCACCTCCCACGGGAGGGCATTCCAAGCATCCACTACTCTCTCCATGAAAAAATACTTCCTGACATTTTTCTTGAGTCTGCTTCCCTTCAATCTCATTTCATGATTCTCCATGCTTTTTTAGTACAGGCCATGGGATGTGCTCTGATCTTCTGTCATGCTCCATCTCCTGTCTAGCTGTGCAGCCACTCTTCACCAGGCAAGTCCCTTCTCTCTTTTTCTGGGACTTACCACATGCATAACCTCTGTGGACTAAGACAAGCAGGATTATCCTAGGACTTGTATCCTACTCCCTCTCATACCAGGACTTTAGCATATACTCTCACCACTTCTGGTTTCCAATTGATTCTCCTCATGATGGATGTAGAATCAGCAGCAACTTCACTCTCCTTCATTGAGATCCTTCCTTTTGATTGCCTTCTTTCTTCTCTTGGCACACATGCCTTGGGATTTAGCTGAGGCTCTAGCCTAAACTCTTTTCCACAATCCTGAGGCAGAGGACCAAGGATCTTCCTTGGGCACTAAGTGGGAAGCAGTGGCGTACCAAGGGGGGGGGTTGGGGGCAGTCCGTCCCGGGTGCACACCGCTGGGGGGGGGTGCCGCGGCGCGTGCCTGTTGCTCTGTCTCAGTCCGAGAAAGTTCGCAATTCGCATGTGTTCACTGCTCCCTCTGAGTCTGCCCCGGAACAGGTTACTTCCTGTTCCGGGGCAGACTCAGAGGGAGCAGTGAACACATGCGAATTGCGAACTTTCTCGGAGACAGGGCAACAGGCACGCGCCGTGGCACACCCCCCCCCCAGCGGCATGCACCCGGGGGGGGTGTCATTTCGCCGGGGGGGGGGAGAGGTGTCATTTCACCAGGGGGGGGGTCGCATCGGCGATCCGCCCCGGGTGTCAGCTAGGGTCGGAACGCCACTGGTGGGAAGCCTGCTACTTCTCTTTCTACCTCTTTACTGGACTCCCTTTTAGGAAAGAAAAGCCCTGGGTACCTTCTTGTCTCACAGGCCTGATTAAAAGTAATTTTAAACACACCTCGATAAGTTGGCTATACATTATAATATCTGGTGAACTTCAAAAGGATGCTATTTTTGGTACAATGCAAGTAGTACAGCA